>NC_142670.1:16823949-16968949 GCF_964200805.1 Pocillopora damicornis
CTATCAATAATTTTTTAAAGAGGACAGACTTAAACTCGAGCAACTGATACACTAACCAATTTGTTACGATGTAATTGTTCTTCCTTTTCCTTATCCCTTTTTTTTTTCTTTTGGGAATTGAAGCGCATGCAAAACACCCCGCATGGTATCACGGAATTTCTGAGTGATATAATTCTGAGTCAACGTGAACCGAACGCTAGATATGAGATTTGTAAATCTTTTAGAGCGCTTAGAAGTTCCTCATAAACATATAATAGTTTGGAATGTATGGGTTGTCTCGACTTTAAGTCATTTCATTATTTGAGAACCGTGACCGGCAGTCAACTCTTGCAATTTCCAAGTGTCTCCAAAGATTGAAGTTTTCTAGCGATATCTTTTTTTAAGTTTTAAATTCAGTTTTCCCAAGTTTTCAGTTTTTCAGTTTTTTTAGTTTTATCTAAATGATAAATAAAAAAAAACCCCTTCGAATGTACATGTGTACTCGAGATTTACGGCAATTCCGTTTGTTCCTGCTGTCCACGATTTCAACTTTCACTTGATAATTGTTGCCAAGTTAAAGCATTCTAAACACTTTTGTAAATTTAAACGACGACTCCATGGCAATGTTAATCCAAGCTGAGACAACTTAAACTATCTTTGTTAAAGGAAAATAGTGTACCGCGAGTAAACAAAATAGTTGGACGACGTTTGAATCAGTACAAACGAAACACGGCTCGATGTCGTTGTCTTTCGATTTCTCCGCCCTCAGACGTGGTGTGGTCTAGTAACGTTATTAAAGAATTAAAAGTTAAGTCCTAACCATGAAAATAAACTTCACCAGTTAAAATAATACAAGTGAATTTATTTTTCATCATAAAAAATCTCCGCAAGACATTTCTTCGAAAGGTTTTATGCACAGAGTATTATGAAGTATTCTTCAGTAGCATGTCATTGTTTATAAATTGTTTACGCGTTCTCTCAACATCCCAAGTGGTTTACATACGACGGCAAAGCAATGTTTAGCTATCCCGGAGTAACACACGCGAGATTTGCGCTTGTGATCGTTGCAGGGTAATAGGAGTTAAAATAATCTCTTTGTGCTATATTATCTCACTTTTTTCGTATATACTACGAGTACGTTTTGGTAGTGGGGTAAGGCTAGAACCAAAGGAAAAATTAAACATGTTCTAGCTTCGTAAATCATTGAAGGTCGGGCAAACCACGGTCTTTTGTCGCGCTCAAAACTATACATTCCATATTTTCAGACAGGTTTTGTGCCTTTCGGTCCTGGATTTGTATTGAATTTTATTCAGAGGGTTTGTTTCCTTTCTTCACGTTTCACGTGAAAGGCTTGTTTAATCAACCTTAATTTGTTGGGGAAACTCGCCAATGCAAAGTCCTCCACAACGGATTCAGAAAAAAGTTTTCTATCTTACACTTTTCTGTACATAAAACTCTCTTTACTTTTATACCCTCAAAATCTCTCCATTGGTTCAGTTCAAATGCACCTTATCGAGCGCGACTGTAATTTAGGAAGTTCCGTGTTCTGTTTTAGATATATTCATGCGTGGGGTATCATTTTTCAGCTTAGATTAATATATTGAGCTTGAGGTAAGATGATTCAGAGACGCTCGAATGTTGGGTCTGGATTTAGAAAAGACTGGTTGATGGCATTTTTACCTCCTCCTGGCCTCTCAACCATTTTCTTCAGATTAACAAAGTTTGTAAATTTATGGCATAGCGCAATATTGTTTCATAGACGCATGAAAGAAAATTAAGGGTGCGTGACACATTTTTAAATTCAACTCTCAGTTGTTACACTTCAAATGTTTTAACTGGCTCATTCAAACTGGGCTCTTACTTTTTGACTGAGCAACAGGTGTCACTGAGCTGATTGTGTTTTGCTTTTTTGTTTGTTTCGTTTCTTATTAATCCCTTCATACAAAGGATAATAATCATAACTTAACTAAAGCAAGGACCTACGCACTGAACTGCATAGATATTCTTAACTTGATAACTAGACTAGTTAAGAAACAGGGAAGGGTCTAAGGGGAATATACACCTTGCGCGTGGCGCACCAAATCGAGGCTGGGCAGGCATACGGTCTAGGTTTTGTGTTACATTACGGTGTTTTGAGTGAAGATTGCAAGCAAGATCATTGCCTTGTTAATTTCTGTAGTAACGACAAACGAAGTAAAAGTGGTGAGAATTTATCTTTCTTCAGTTTCTTTCGAATGATATATTGAGATCGAAATGGATTGCCGCTACTAGGCAAGATGAAGGGCCGGATTTCGAGGTTAGTAAGAGTCGCGTCTTGACCAGCGCGCTGTTAGCTGCACGTATTATTAGCGATCGATCTTGCCTCTCGATTGCAGACTCAGCCAATAACCTTTTTAATTTTTTTTATGACGAAGAACTGACGTCCCTTCTTTTCTGCTTCCTGGTTCGTAAAGTTTTTTTCTCTAGCAATTTATTTTGTCGGCGCTCTTTACCCTCCTTAGTCCATGCAAACTGCGATGTTTGAGAAGTGTAAGCCCAGTTATAATCTTAAACATATTCTCTGGCTTGAAGTGAGTCGAGCTCACCGGAGTAAAGCCTTTGTCTCTGCTCAATGACAAGAGTACGTATGCTGTCTTAAACTCTGATCCAACCAGTAAAACTCAAAGAAAGTTAAACAAAATGTTGCTTGATTTGAAAAAAGCTGGCAGAATTAGTGACTCTACGTACAAAATGTCATACAGTAGTGACGGCTTATGTCCACGTTTTTATGGCTTACCTAAAATTCATAAACCGGGAATTCCTTTGAGACCCGTTGTCTCTTTTGTTAATTCTCCGACTTATGCAATTTCTGGTTATCTTGCGAGAATTTTGTCGCCTGTTGTTGGGAATACTGATTACACTGTCAGAAATTCCTGCGAATTTACGGATTTCATAAGAGATAAAACTCTTGACGCTTGTGAAGAATTAGTATCTTTCGACGTTGTTTCGCTCTTCACTAAAATCCCAGTTGATCTTGCCGTTAAGGTTGCGGAGGAAAGACTCAGAGAAGATGCTTCCCTAGGACAAAGAACTTCTTTGCCTGTGGAGGATATTATCCATCTGCTGTCTTTTTGCCTCAAAACCACGCAATTTACATATAACGGCACATACTATCAACAAGTTTTTGGTACAGCTATGGGTTCGCCTGTTTCTGCTGTCATTGCTAACATGGTAATGGAAGACGTGGAACAAAGGGCCTTAGCCACTTCACCGGTTAAACCCTTTTTCTGGAAACGATATGTCGATGATGTTATTTCTGCGGTATCCGGAAATGAAGCGGAGCGCCTCTTGTCGCATTTGAATTCAGTAGAGCCGTCGATCCAATTCACCCTTGAACGTGAAAAGGATAGACATTTGCCCTTTCTTGATTTAAATGTGTCTAGAGGGGTTCAGGGTAATTTAGAGACAAGTGTCTATCGTAAACCCACCCACACCGACAAATACCTCGCTTTCGATTCTCACCATCCTATTTGCCATAAAAAGTCTGTAGCCAAAACTTTACTTAGGAGGGCTGATTGTCTACCATCATCACTCGATTCGAAGGCTGAGGAGAGGAAATATGTTTCCAATGTCCTAAAGGCAAATGGCTGTACAAAAACTTTTCTCCGTAACTGCCAAAAACCAGTTACAAATAGTAACGCTCTTGATGAAAGAGAACCAGCGACTGGTTTTGCTGTTATTCCCTACATACAGGGTGTTACTGAACCCATCAAGAGAATTTTGAATAGCCACAACGTTAAAGTTGCTCAAACACCTTTTCAGACTTTGGGGCATATTTTCGCCAAACCTAAGGATCCTGTCACGAAAGAACAACAAACCGACGCCATTTATTCTATTCCTTGCAATGACTGTGATAACGAATACATCGGACAGACCAACCATACAATTGGGTGGGATAATTCTAAAATTATCACTACTAATCGGCGTTACCACCAGCGCCTTTGTTTGGAGGCTTGGCACATTAACTCCGCCCACGCTCCTTTAAATCGTGACGATGGCGGTCTGCTTCCTGACGCCTATTTACACCTCGTCAGAAAAAAAAGGCCGCTAATTAGTGATCATATAAAAGGACCTCTTGTTGCAGCGTTTAGATCACCCCTGATGAAGGCACTAGACAGGAGTGTCGAAACGTTGGGTCTATGAATTGTAACTTCTTCGGTTACATTCATTAAATCTGCAAACCAGTGTAGCTTCAAACTATGTCTGATAAAAACAAACAAAACATAACCACGTACGTTTGACAGCTTGAGCCGAGTGTAAAATAAAAAAAAAACATAATGTAAAAAGAATATTAGATTCATCAATTGAATCTAGTGTTATGGATATGAAATGAATAAATATTTCATAGATAAAAACTGCTGGCTGACTCATCAATCGAACGGGAAAGTCGATCGCGAATAACAAGTGCATCAAACAGCTCACTGGTCACGACGCGACTCTTACCTTGAAAATCCTACACTTTACTGCATTAAACATGACCGAGCGCCAACCCTACATAAATCACTTTGTGATCACTTGGCAGTTCCTCATCGCCATATAATAGTGTGGATTGTGTAGGTTCTTAACCGGCTTCCGATCAGATGATAACCAAAGCGTACTCATATCAACGCGGTACAAAAATAAAATTACAGTTATCAACAAAATATAGCTTGTGAATGAAAGTGATCCTCGCAATAATGTGTACTACTTAGGCAGTAGTGAAAATAAGGCCTGGAAAAAATTCAGGCCTGTACGGGATTTGAACCCATGACCTCTACGATACCGGTGCAGCGCTCTACCAACTGAGCTAGCAAGCCAACTGGGAGCTGGTCATGATGTTGGTTCTAAATAATACCGTGAAGTGATGAATAAACGGTTAAGGATATATGACTTTCATTTCCTGAATTTTTTTCAGGTCTTATTTTCACTACTGCCTAAGTAGTGCACATTACTGCGAGGATCACTTTCATTCACGTCTTTATCTGCAGCTCAAATATATGACTTTCAGATATTCTTAACCGTTTAAAATATAGCTTCATTCCAAGTTTAAATAAAAAATTCACCAAAACCTGCGTTTTGTAATATATTTGCTTCCCTTTTGTGCACGTTTCATGTCGTTCACAACGGGATTAAAGAAAGATGTTGTTCAAAAAATTTTGTGAGAGGCTACTTCCATTCTCTTTAATATAGACGCTTAATGGTGCCTGCCACATTTTAAAATTCTCCTTCTCAGTTGCTACTCTTCAAGTATTTTGACTGGCTTATTCAAACTGGGTTTTCGCTTTTTGACTTGGCTACAGGTGTCAATGGGCTGCTTTTTATTTTCCCTTTTTTTGGTTGTTAGTTTTTTGTCAACTCTTCATGCAAAGGAGAATAATCAGAAGAAAACTGAAACACATGCAGACCTGGACACTGAGCTGCATAGAATATTCTTGACTTGATAACTAGACTGGTTAAGGAAGAGGAGAAGGGTCTAAGGGGGAAATTATATCCCTGAATGATTCCTTTAACAATTTCCTCACAAATCTTTCTTTGACAGTCTATTTAGGGAACGGATTTTCTTAAGGCGATGCATGTTTCAAATAAATTTTCCTGATCCAAGTAATAAGTGCCGCTCTCCCTAAGAGTGGTCCTCAAGACTCCTCGTCGGAGAAAAGTTTTCCTTTTTTTTTTGCCCATGAAAAGGGTTTGGGACACATGTTTCAAGAATGGTTTAGTTGTTCTCCAATTCTCTTTTTCTGCGTCCCCACAAGCCAAAAATGATTTTTGGCTTGAGCACCCGTGTGGACAGCGATCGAAAGTGTAAATTTCACACATTTTGTCCAGCGCGCGGCGACTGCGATAATATAGCTCACTGTAATTTAGAGTATTTCAAGGGCTTGGTATCAGGTTAAAAAAATTAACACAGCATCCAAATACACGTTTCCTTCATCTTCAGGCCAATAGCTCTCCAGTGATGTGTAGTCTACTATGGTTCTGATGAAAACCATAGCTGTTACGAATGATGCAAAAATTTCACTTTTTCAGGTAAAACCCCGCCTTAAGTCCAATTCACGCATGGTAAATCATTGTTTCAGAAATGAAGAAATTAAGCCAGGTCACTCCTCAGGTTTAAGAGTTGCCTTCTCGTTCCATTTAGCCTTAGCTTTTCGAAAAAATAATTCAGGTAGTTTTCAGAATTTGTGAAAGCGCTGAAGGGTCGTTGTAAAAAGCAACTCAAATTCTGAATATCCTTAGCTTTTTACCGCCAAGGCATTTGCGTGGGATTTGCGCTAGAATGCTATATCGTCGTTGTAGGAATAAATGAGTTTCAACATTATTTTAATGCCATATCATCTCACTGTTTTAGTATAAGCCAAAACAACTACTCACATCAGCATTAATGGTGGATACTTAAAGCGCCATTTTGCGGCTTTGTAAACATCTACCCTAGTTACTTTCACTTCGCTGAGTAGTTGTTAGCTGTCAACAGTTCTTAAAGAGGAAAGACTGAAATTCGAACTAGTAGTACCCCTAACAGTCTGTTACGATGTAATTCTTATTTCTTTTCCATTTTTTTTTCTTTTTGCAATTAAAGCGCATTCAATACATCCCGTGTGATGTCACGGACTTTCTAAATACATGCATTCTGAGTCAGCGTAAACCGAACGCTAGATTTGAGATTTATAAATTTCTTCAAGATCGCTATTAGAAGTTCCTCATTAACATATAATGGTTAGGAATGTATGCGTCGTCTCGCTTTCCTAAATTTTCAGCAAATTTCCAACCGAAAGTCATTTAGTTATTTGAGAGCCGTGACCAGCAGTCGATCTCTTGCAATTTGTAATTAAGTGTCAACATCCACGGCTCCGAACTCTGAGACCGAGCGCGAGACAATAGATTTATAAATCACTTCGGGATCACTTGGTAGTTCCTTATCGATATATAATAATTTGGGTTGTGTAGGTTCTCTCAATTTGTTAACTTTTCTGAGAAATTTCTTATTGCCGGTCATGAAGCAGTGGTTTTAGAACGTTGGCTGACTGCCTATCAGATAACCAAAGCGTATACTGATGTTTACGTTGAAAGCCCAAAAAAACTTTACAGTTATCGACAGGTATAGCTTCATTCTCGGCTTAAGTCACAAAATCCCTGAAACCTTCTTTTCGTAATATATTTGCTTCCCTTTTGTGCCCGTTTCATTTATCTTTTTTATCTCTAAAGATCGTGTGCTCGTTTGTTTTTAATAATCTCAATTTTTGTTTTAAAAAGACCACTTCAATCGTCGCCGATTCCTATATTAGCGCAGTCACTGGAGTCCTGATTTATCCGTGAATATGAAAATTTCGGCTAAGAAAAAGGAGTTTCGTCCATAAAATGTTGTCTGCAGCACATACTCGAGCAGCCATTTCGAACTCTTACTTACCCATTTCAAACTACATGACCACACAGCCTAAAAGGTTTATTGCTGGGGCTGCTCATGTTACAGGGAAACCAGGAGTGGCACATAGTGTTCAGCAGAGGTCAAAACAAGGAGAGGTGGGTCCAAGTGTACAGTGCATCAGAATTAGAGGGAAGATGACATTTGGATAAAAAGTTACTTAACTGTTCGGTAGTTTTGGATTTAAGGCGTATTTTGTATAAATAAAGAGGGTATAAACTTACAGGAACAGCAGCAATGTGTTTTTACTAAAAATGTCTGATGGTACTTCTTTCATCTTGTTGTTGTCCAACGCCCTAACAAAACATCATTTAAAGGCGGTGTTTAGTACGTTGTGCCAATCGATGAAGGTCAGGAAACGTAAGTAATACCTGCAAACAGACTTTTAGTATCAACAAAGCGATGCTTACTTTTTAATTTTTCATATTGGATTCTGCGGTAAGAAAAAATGCTATACTATATAACAAAATGTCTTTGAGGATTTAATTCGAAGCATTGAAAACAATTGTACACTTCAAAATTCCTCTCTACTGCCTCCCTCTCCTCCAATCACCCATTGTTATAATACATAAGGCTTTATGATACAAACTGACTTGTAGAGTAGACCACATCATAGGCCAGGCGATATTGATTTGTTGTGGGGTGGGGAGTAGGGTAGGATAAGATACCAAAAGAAGTTTGAAAGGGAAAAATATTGACCTAATAATACGGAATGTCTGGAATAGACAGATAAGTATAAGGGAAATTTCTGTATTACGACTGGTTGACGCGTGACCCAGTCTGAGTTTCCATACGGGAAATTTAGTTTTTGAATATGCGCAGAGGTGGCCTCTTCGAACGGTGCCACAAGCCCACTGAGTTAAGACCTTTATCTATCGGGTTGTCAATTTTTACTTAGGTTTGGTCTTAGTGGAGGGGGAGGGGGGGGTAGGGGGGACTAGGGGGAGGGCGCCCGAGGGAACAGGGAGCGGGAGAGGGATCTATGAGTGTGTGAAGCGGGAGCAGAAATTACAAAAACACTCCTTTTTTTTATAACCGCGTATAATCCAGTTTCCAGTAAGGTTTCATATTGGAGTCTGCGGTAAGAAAACATTCTATTGAGGTGCCACAAGCCCATCGAGTTAAGACCTTTATCTATCAGGTTGTCGATTTTTTCCTTAGGTTTTGGTCTGGTGGAGGGGACAGGGGGGACTAGGGGGTGGGAGCCCGGGGGAACAGGGAGCGGGAGAGGGATCTATCTAAGGGCGTGAAGCGGGAGCAGAAATTACAAAAACACTCGTTTTTTGTTTTTAATTGCGTATAATCCAGGTTAAAGGGAGTGCCCATTTAACTTCCACTGAGGTGTTAAAGATACTTTTATGAGCGAGAAACCTTAGATTTATTCTGAGGCTGATAAAACAACATTAATAGAGATCAAATTGGATACCTATTTGATTACGCTACAGGTTATGAACGAGATGACATAAAACCGGAACACGTTTGTCAGTGTCTCGCGAACTGTAGCAGGCGAAATTCTTCAGCGCACAAAGTGAGTCGGGTAAATTGACGTCAGAGGTTACATTAACCAGTCTCAGTATTTTTCGTTGTGGCAAGGAAAAGTCAGTCCATGAGAGACCTCGTTTCTGCAAATGCCTTTTGCTAAAATCATAGAATTACATAACTGCATAATACCACTGTACAAATGTATGTACTACTTTCCGCAGCCAGCCGTAAACTTGTATCTTACCGATAACACTAGAGGTGCGGAAACTAAACCACTAACAAGTGTACTTCCCTTCGTATTTATTTAGTTAAAATTTCCCGCATAAAACGCAAGAAATGGCATTGCGAGACCCTAGAGTTAAACATTTTCTGTAAGAGCATGCTCCCTGACCACTAACTTTGGACGGTCTGCAGCGCTTGATACTATCTTCTCGTACGTTCCCCTCTAATCTCACGCTACACCTGGAAGATGTCAACTTCTCGAAGAAATTGGGATAATTTTACAATGTAATAACTAGGCGAACAATAACGTACAATTATACCAACCAGCGCTCAAAAATACAAACGCATTAACAATTCATCGGCGGTGTGACGGTAGCGGCGTAATTCGTAATTTCGTTCTTTGGTCTATACGCGCATTACATGAGGCCATAATTAAGGTTTAACGGATGTGAAATATTATTACGACCCTATTAAAGCCACTATAACGATAAGAACAAGGTTTTTTGAATATCACAATTCCCCGCGATGGATATTTAATTAGATAAACTAAAAGCAGGGAATTAGGCAGGAGTACCGAACGTTACGTTTGGTTTTCGTATCTCTACCTTTAAGATAAGACTTCCAAAGATAAGATAAGGATTCCAAAAGGAATAAGAAGTAATCAACCTTTATAATTTTTTTGCATGAATGGTTTGAAGTAATATAATATTTCCATTCCTTTCCCCGACACCAATATAAGGAAACCCTAACGATATTTCAGATTAAATATAGTTGTATTTTTTCGTGTAACACTATACGCGCATTGCATGAGGCCATAAGGTTTATCGGATGTGATATATTATAACAACCTTATTAAAGTCAATATCACGACAACAACAAGGTTTTTGAGTATCATAATTCCCCGCGATGGATATTTAATTAGATAAACTAAAAGCAGGGGATTAGACAGGAGTACCGAACGTTACGTTTGGCTTTCGTATTTGATTTCTAAATGGCATAATACGTTTTGCCGCGGCTTGCAAATTAAACCAATTTGTAATTTTTAACGATGACTCCATGGAAGCACGTTATTGTTTAAGAAATTTTTTTGCGTTCTCTCGACAGCGCGAGAAGTTATACATGACGGTAAACCGATAAAAAAAGTGTACTTCATTGCATAGCCATCCCGGAGCAACGCACGTGAGATTTGCTCTTGTAATAGCTGCAGGCTAATAGGAGTTAAAATTAACTCTTTGTGCTATATCATCTCTCTGTTTTCGTACATACTACGAGTACGTCTCGGTAAGGCGAAAACCAAGGAAAAAAAATTGTTCCAACTTCGCAAATCATTGAAGGTTGGGCAAACCATGACCCTTTGTCACGCTCAAGACTATATTTTATGTATTTTCAGACATGTTCCTACCTTTTCGGTACGGGATTTGCTTTTGATTTTAACCAAAGACTTTGTTTCATTTTTTTTTCAGGTTTCGCGATGAGAAATTGACAAGATCGATTGTTCGATTCAAACGTAAAAGAAGATAAAGTTGAGTTAAAGTATAAAGCTGTTTGACGCGAAAACGTCGCAAGGGATTCCAAGCTTAAGGTAAAACATGACGCCTTGATAGTTTAAAAACTTTTTTTGGGATGATAATTTTTGTTCTTAAGATTGTGTTTACGAGAGCACAGGGCAGTCGTGCTACATGCCATCTCACCGATTTCAATAAAGCTTTGGCAGTTGAAAGGGTCCACCCCAGTATTCAAAAAGACAAAGTGGTTTCTGTTTTGTTTTTTTCCGCGTAGGATATAGAATATATGACGCTCTCACTGCGATGGTGTTCAACCAATTACTCTGAAAATCGGCACACATATTGTTACATCCTTAGTTGATGTGTGACACAAGTATCAGTCAATTTGATTGACGTCTTGTCAATCAACAGAGGCAAATAAAGGACGGCGTTTTTAGACGTTTCGATTCATCCAAATGTTTGACAATTTTGAGGTCAAATATCTCCCCTTGCCAGAAAGCTCTAACATTAATTTTAATCCCCCTTTATAATCCATCATCTCATTTCTTAAAACTATCAAAAAAATATTTGGGAACTACCGAATTTTTCTCTTGGATGCCTTTTAAAATCTGCGAGTGTGACAAGTTTTTCTCAAATACACCTGTTACGCAATTCTGGCTCTCGCTAGTCTCTTGACCAAATGAACCTACATTTTTTAGCTCTTCATACAAGATGATTGATCAAAGAAAGCCAAAAAAATGTGAAAAACTATCGAGATTTTTCGTAGGAATGGAAAATTTCACATTTAGAGAGATGCATGTAAGCGAAAAATCGATGGGAAAATCGTAGCGTTTTTTTCTTATATCGTTCATTACTTTGGAGATTTGCTAAAATCGGCGACTAGGGCTCTTGTACAGAACAAAACATTCATTAGTCTGTAGTTTAATTGTTTATTATCATTACTGAACAGTTCACAATAAGGAAACTGTAACAGGAGAGGAGATTTTAAAGTCACATGTCGCGTGCTTGTTGACGTCCAAGTTCATGAACAGCTTGGTTTTTTTAGACCGCGGACGACGGGAAAATCGGTCCCCTTATTTGAAAGGAAATATCAGTAGCCCCACAAAATTCATTAACTGCGCCATGTTTCCGGAAAATAAGACTGGAAAATGTTTTTTCCACTTTCCACCGTCAAAAAGTTCCACGTAGAAATAGTATTTGTAGCGTGACTTCGTGACCTTTCATGAGAAGTAAAAATTGTTTGTCTTTTTTTACAGGAAAACTCTTTTAGAAAGTTCTTAATCCTTCTGTTATTTATTTGCATGTTTTTTAATGCAAGAATCGTCTGCATTTGCTATTATTTTCGCTGATTGTCATGGCCTTTCCTGCGTGCACGTGCGAGTCAGTTGGTATACAGCACCCTTTCTAGTTTTTTTTGCGTGGTGTCGGGCCAAGGTGTGTAGGTCCGGCTTGAAAGATATCTGCACACTGCAACACAGGTTTCTATGTTTTCTCCTTTTTCTTTATTTTTATTTTTATTCTCTTTCCTGCATTATCACACATGTATCTCATTTTAATTCCCTTAGCGCGTTCCGTCAGATTTGAAAGTAGGCTATGAAAAGTCAATATTGACCAGAACTGAAACCCTTTCTATCACTAGATGTTTCTTGAAAGAACCCCTGTTATTTATGACTTTATTTCTCAAGAAAATGTGTTTTTATTTGCTATTTATTCCCATTAAAACATGAAACTAGGTCCGATAAGTTTTTTTGTTTCGTAACTCCCAAAAGCTGTGTTTGCGACAACATCAATTGAGAAATCAAAAGCAATTCCGCCAGAGAAATTCGCAATTTCTCATTCTTAATCAATTTTACAAATCATGCATTTAAACGCCGGCAACACTCGACCGAGAGAGATATAGATTTACATGTAGTGATAGAATGCTTGAAAAAAAAATGCAAATACTTTACGATGGAAGGAAGCAAAATAATCATAGAGATCTGCAGATTATTCTGAAATTGTTATCTAGCAGACAGAAGGAACGACGCGCTTGACTAATTCTTAGTAATTCTAATTCTAATTCTTGTAATAAATGTCAACCGACACGCAGCGTGTGACTTTAAAATCTCCTTAAATGAGCAGTGATAATGATAAGCAATAAAATTACAGACTGATGAGTGCTTTGTGTCCTACGAAAGCCATATTTGCTGATTTTAGCAAATCTCTAAAGTAATAAATGACATAATAAAGAAACGCCACGATTTTCTCATCGACTTTTGCCTACATGCAACTCTCTGAACGTGAAATTTTCCATTCCTACGAAAAATCTCGAAAGTTTTTCAAATTTTTTAGCTTTCTTTGATCAATCATCTTGTAGGAAGAGCTAAAAATGTAGGTTTATGCGATCAAGTGACCGCCTAGAGCCAGAATTGCGTGACAGGTGTAGTTAAGAGAAACTTGTCACAGTCGAAGATTTTAAAAGGCATCCAAGAGAAAAGTACGGTAGTGCCCAAATATTTTTTCGATAGAGTTCAGAGATGAAATGATGGATTATAAAGGGGAATTAAGGTAAGTGTTGTAGCTTTCTGGCAGAGGGGAGATATTTGACCTCAAAGTTGTCAAATATTTGGATGAATCGAAAAGTCTAAAAGCGCAGTCGTTTATTTGCCTCTGTTGATTGCCAAGCCGCTGGTCAAATTGACTGATACTTGCGTCACACATTTACTAAGGATGTAATATGTGTGTAAGCCCTCAGAGTAATTGGTTAAATATCTTCGCAGTGAGAGCTTCATATATTTTACCTATTTTGAGGCGATTTCCTCGGTGAAAACCAAGAAAAACCGTGGGGGGGGGGGGAGGGGGTTGATCTATCTCCCCTCGGAAAAACCAAGACAGAAACTACATTGTCTTTTTGAGTTTTGGAGTAGACCCTTTAAACTGGCAAAGTTTCATCGAAATCAGTGAGAAGGCATGTAGCACGACTGTCCGGTGCTCTCGTGGACACACTCTTAATAGCTCGAGTGCATTTACATATATAACTACCTTTTTTGAGGCTTGTTTAATTAGTAAAACTTAATTTCTTGGAAAAAGAAAAATTAGTTTAGGATTGCTAACAAATTTTTGGGTGCTTTTGGTTCAGTTTAAATGCACCTTATCGAGCGTGACTCCAAGTTAGGACGTTTTGTGTTCTATTTTTGCTATTTTTCCGCATGGAATATCATTTTACAAGAAATGAGGTTTCTCTTCAGGTTTTATGATGCCCATATCCCTTTATTTATCCGCTTTATCAGCATTTTAGGGACTCGGGTGGACTATTGGTGTGCTAACACAACTTAGTTCCGTGCTATATTGAGCTTGAGGTAAAATGATTCAGAGGCGCTCAAATATAAGTTCTGTATTTAGGAAGGACTGGTTAATTGGATTGGTACACTACCCTTGCCTCTTAAACATTTTCTTCAGATTAACGAAGTTTGTAAATTTTCGCATACCGTGATATTGTTTCATAGACGCGTGAAGAGAAATTAAGGTTGCATGACTCATCTTGGACTTCTCATTCTCAGTTGTTACACTTCAAGTGTTTTGACCAGCGTATTCAAACTGGGCTCTCACTACCTCACTGGAAGGATAATCGAAATCCCTAAGGTCACTTGACGTGGACCATCGAAAATTTCTTTAATAATGTCTCTTATATTACCGATCATAATCGGCTTATGAGAGTCTCCAATAAGTTTCTTTAATTTCTAAGGATTCTCTTTGTAACGGAGATACTTTATTTCTTTTAGAAATTGGAGGAATCGAATAAGTTTTACACACATAGTTTGTTATAGTATAATTGAAGTGTTATTGATTTCCGTGATTTATCCTGTTGCTTCATGTTTCAATAATTTTTTCATTCTGTCATAAATAGTTATTGGGCTCCTGCCCCGCTTTACCCCCGACTCTTTCGGCCATGCTCCCTTGAAAGGTCTTGAATCAAACACAAGAGAGAAGAGATTTCTATTTCTTTTTGTCTTGTCTTAGTAACCGGGATTTATATTATCCACACGCGGGGGAGCTCATTTTGTCTTTTGAAAATTTTTCCTGAACACCCTATTTTTCAACAAAGCCTCGTTTCGTAATTTATTTATATTTTTCTCGGGTATAGCCTGGACGTGTCACCTGACCTAATAACTGAGAAGTATCTTGTGATATTATCAAACTAATTTTCTCCAAATTCAATGCCTTCCGTGTCAGTCCCAAATGACAAAATCTTTTGACTCTAGTTTCCATACCTACATCCACTTTATTTCAGCACGATATTAGTTTAAGCTGGTGGTTGTGTGGTCTTGCATCTAAGTATTACGTTTACAATAATTTATAAGTTACTGAAATATCTAATACTGAGCGCTAAATACTGAGGCCATTAAAAATATAAAAAAAATCGTCTTTACTTAAATCACATTTTTCGCCGAGGTGTATCAGCATTTTCCCGTAGTTTAATTAATTTTCTTTAAATTGAGCTGTCAAGCTGAAGCACCAAAAAAAAATTAATAAAAGTATTTGCGGAAAAAAAAGAAAAAAAAACGCTAATATCTTTCTTTTTGCTTCGTTGTTCTAGCAATATTCGGACCAAATTGTGCGGTTTCAGTTAATTCTATATTTAAACAGCAGGGAGCTTTTTTTGTGTTAGTATATTCTTATCTAAACACGAAGCAAACCTATGACGCATAACTTCTGAAAGTATGTAAACACAGAAAAAGTCTTTATAATTCATTTCCTTCCTTTAGTTTCTGTCACGAACTTATCCAAGATTTGTAATGAAGCGCGAGTGTACGAGCTCCTTTCCCCTGGCATGGAAGGTATAACCCTCTAGTGGCTACCAAACCTTCCTCCCCGCCCCTTCCTTCCACCCTAATGCTCGGAGGAAAGTTAGGATGGGAACTGATGGACTGGGTGGATACATCATAAAGTTTGTCTGATTGATGACTAAAAAGCCTGGCCTTAGCTATTGATACTTTTTTAAAACAACGATACACTCTGTGACTGGTGAATATGTCTGATCAATTATCCCTTAAGTCTTTCGTTGTCCCTACTCATCGTCTCTGTACATTGCCTGCATGATTAAAATTAGAAAGAATTGTCTTCACTTTTTACTTACAGCTCTTTTAGATTGGTATTGTTCATAAACATGTCTTTTGGCAAATTCTCCAACTGGTTGTTGCCCAAGGATCTGTCAATAAATGACGAAAGTTAGTACGTGTAACAAGTGTTTAGCCGTATTACCGATATAAACGTATTGTCATTACCATTGATATCATCAAGTGGCTAGAAATGTTTTTGGTAAGAACCCAGGTTGCTGATACTGCAACGTATTTATATTTTCAGGTAAATCTGTTAACTCCATTATTTAGTTATCATGCGTAGTTTTCTTTTAAGACATCCATCGCTGAGTTTGCCATTCGTCAATCTATTATTTTCAGCAGAAAGGATTTCAATGTCGTCATGGCAATCAACATGATGTTTGAGTTTCTTGAGCGGGTTCTTCCTTACAACATGAAATAAAGGGAGAACGCACTTGAAATAGCTTAGACATTATTTGCAACTTTTGCAGTTTCTCTAATTGATTTCGCGAACGAGTTTCTGTGAACCAAGCAATTTATTAAAATTTCCTTTTCCAACCCTTTGTTTGGCGAGATAACGAGCTATTTCGTATAACAAAATGATTTTGAGAGTTTAAAATTCCTCTCTTCTCCCTCCCACTCCTCCCATCACCCATTGTTGTAATACATAAGGCTTTACGATACAAACTGACATTTAGTGTATGTTGTATGGTGGGGGGTAGTGTAGGTAAAGATACTAAAATAAGTTTAAAAGGGAAAAGCACTGAACTAATGATACAGAATGTCTGGAATAGACAGATCTTCGCAGAAGTGTATGAGGAAAATTTCCTTGTGTTACGACTGTTTGACGCGCTGCCCAGTCTAGATTAAGTCTTTGAACTTGCACAGAGGTGGACTTCCATGATGTTTTTTTCGCCTTCCAAACTCAAATATTCTTCAGAGGAAAGTCATCGTTCACAAACTTTTTTTTTCGTGTTCTCTCAACATCCCAAGTGGTTTTTATACGGTGGTAAACCGATGAAAAGATTTGGTTTATTGTTTAGCTCTTCGCCTCCCGGAGCAAAGAGAGACGCTAGTTTTGCGCTTGTAATCGTTGCTGGCTAATAGGAATGAAGTGCCGCTCTCGCTAAAAGCGGTCCTCTCGTCTTCCCGTCGGAAAAAGTTTTCTTCTATTTTTTTTGCCCATGAAAAGGGTTTAAGCACATGTTTTAAAATAGTTCAGTTTTATTTTTTCTCAGTCCAGTTTGGTTTTTTCACAGTCCAGTTTTATTTTTTCCACAGTTCAGTTTTATTTTTTCCACAGTTCAGTGTTATTTTTTTCACAGTTCAGTTTTATTTATTCCACAGTTCAGGTTTAATTTATTCCACAGTTCAGGTTTAATTTTTAATTTAGTTACCAGATCTCTTCCCACTGATACATACACATGCTCACGTTTGACAGCCATATTGTGCGCTGAAGTTAGCCCTCTCTTTAGAGTTGATAAACTAATGCCACCCCATAGAGCTTCAGATTACTGAAGCCTTGTCTGAAATATTGTGATTTGAGCTCCAGACAATCCTCAGCAGATCCGTTATTTACTATAATACATGGCGTATTTATTGGCAAAGGCATCACGACAGGTAGTGTTAAAATTCTTGCCAAAAGCCAGCTTTCACAGCACGTGAGCATGCGTATAGCGGTTGCATTTCAATATAGAGAGCTGATAACTAAATTAGAAATTAAAACAAATAATAAAAACTGGACTGTGACAAAAAATAAAACTGGACTGTGAAAAAATAAAACTGGACTGTGAAAAAAATAAAACTAGAATGTGAAAAAAAAATAAAACTGGACTGTGAAAAAATAAAACTGGACTATGAGAAAAAAATAAAACTGGGCTGTGAAAAAAATAAAACTGGACTGGGAAAAAATAAACCTGGACTGTGAAAATAATAAAACTGGACTGTGAAAAAATAAAACTGGACTTAGAGAAAAATAAAACTGGACTGTGAAAAAATAAACCTGGACTGTGAAAAAATAACACTGGACTGTGAAAAATTAAAAATAGACTTAGAGAAAAATAAAACTGGACTGTGAAAAAATAAAACTGGACTGTGAAAAAAATAAAACTGGACTGTGAAAAAAATAAAACTGGACTGTGAAAAAAATAAAACTGGACTGTGAAAAAAATAAAACTGGCCTGTGAAAAAAATAAAACTGGACTGTGAAAAAAATAAAATTGGACTGTGAAAAAATAAAACTGGACTGTGAAAAAAATATAACTAGAGTGTGAACAAAATAAAACTGGACTGTGAAAAAATAAAACTGGACTGTGAAAAAATAAAATTGGGCTGTGAAAAAATAAATCTGGACTTAGAGAAAAATAAAACTGGACTTAGAGAAAAATAAAACTGGACTCAGAGAAAAATAAAACTGGACTGTGAAAAAACTGGACTGTGGAAAAATAAAATTGGGCTGTGAAAAAATAAAAACTGGACTGTGAAAAAATAAAACTGGACTGTGAAAAAATTTAAACTGAACTGTGAAAAAATTTAGCTGGACTGTGAAAAAATAATATTGGGCTGTGAAAAAAATAAAAACTGGACTGTGAGAAAGATAAAACTGGATTGTGAAATACTAAAATTGGACTGTGAAAAAATAACATTGGACTATGAAAAAATAAAATTGGACCGTGGAAAAATAAAATTGGACTGTAAAAAAATAAAATTGGACTGTGAAAAAATAAAACTGGACTGTGAAAAAATAAAATTGGACTGTGAAAAAATAAAATTGGGCTGTGAAAAAATAAAATTGGGCTGTGAAAAAATAAAACTGGACTGTGAAAAAATAAAATTGGACTGTGAAAAAATAAAATTGGACTGTAAAAAAATAAAATTGGACTGTGAAAAAATAAAACTGGACTTTGAAAAAATAAAATTGGACTGTGAAAAAATGAAACTGAACTGTGAAAAAATAAAATTGGACTGTGACAAAATAAAATTGGACTGTGAAAAAATAAAATTGGATTGTGAAAAAATAAAACTGGACTGTGAAAAAATAAAATTGGACTGTGAAAAAATGAAACTAGATTGTGGAGAAATAAAACTTGACTGTAAAAAAAATAAAACTGGACTGTAAGAAAAATAAAACTGGACTGTAAGAAAAATAAAACTGGACTGTAAGAAAAATAAAACTGGACTGTAAGAAAAATAAAACTGGACTGTAAGAAAAATAAAACTGGACTGTAAGAAAAATAAAACTGGACTGTAAAAAAGTGAAACTTAACTGTGAATAAATGAAACTGGATTGTGGAAAAATAAAACTGGACTGTGAAAAAATGTAAACCAGACTGTGAGAAAAACAAAACTGGACTGTGAAAAAATAAAACTGAACTGTGAAAAAAATGAAACTGGACTGTGAAAAAATAAAACTGAACTGTGAAAAAATAAACCTGGACTGTGAGAAAAAAAAAATTGGATTGTGACTAAAATAAAACAGGACTGTCAAAAAGTAAAACTGGACTGTGAAAAATAAAACTAGACTGCGAAAATTAAACTAGACTGTGAAAAATAAAACTAGACTGTGACCCTTTTGGGCCATCGTAACTCTGAAACAATTCTTGCAGTTTCTTCCGAGATCTAGTGTACGGAACCCGATGAACTAGCCCTCCTTTCTACAAATTTGTTTCTGTTATTAATGATGTTACACTCTTAAGGACCGCAACGATTTTGAGCGACAAACTCAACATTTCCCCGCGATCATCAAAATCAACTGGACAAACCCGGCTTGATATATTGCGTGACGTGATTGTGCAAAATGTTCCCCTTGTCATACGGCCTGTTTCGCGGGTTCTACAATTTGAAACCAAAATTAGTTACTGTAACGAATTAGAATCGAAAGTTGTTAAAATGGACAGAAGAATTTTACAATTTAATGAGAGTTTTATCTTTTAAAATGCTTACTTGATTCATGGAAAGAAAGATTGGAGTTGCTTTGGGTATTTTAGCCCTGATTTGGAAAAAATTAAACAGTTATTGGTATGTTCTAAACATCAGAACACCTGAGGGTTCACCGAAAATGTAATAAAAGTATTTTTTAGCATCCACAGCAAAAATGGAATGTGAGGCAATGAAAGGAGATTGAGTTTTCAACGCCATTCGTCGTAAAAGCTGCCACCAGCTTGTTATTGAACTCACTAAAATTTACCTGGAAAGCATTAACTTTCTTTTGTCGCGCAACTAAAATAAAATAAAAAACTAAAATTGGCCAACTATATTGGCCATGGGCCAACTATATTGGCCATTGGCCAACTATGCCAGCTAGTCTCATGAGCAGTTCAAGCGCAGACGAAATTTGACAGGTTTGAAATGTTTAGCGGATGCAAAAATCGAGACAAAAATTCGTCATGACACACATTTTGTCCTTTGATATTGTCAAAAGAATTCTGGTTTTGTCTGCCATTGCAGATAGCCCAGATAAGCACTTACGAATCGATTTTTAGTTAAATAATAGCCTTCACCCTCAAGAAATTGCAAATATATTACCCATGTGATCCGACTACAACTTTAATTCCGAAAACTTCGAAAACATCTCTAGTCAGTCTGGCTTTCTTTCACTGCTCCACATTTTCCCTGGTGCTGTTGCTGTTTACGGGTACTTTCACCGCATTTCCAATGCGTTGTTTCCTGTAGTTTAGTTTTGAAATGTTCATACTGGTTTGAATAGTGTAAGCTGTCAGAACTCAAATATGAAATAACAGAAGCCAAATTTTAAAAAAAAAGTTTGCAGGCGTTATTCAAATTATGATATTCGACACGCTGTCGTTGACGTCTTTCGTCACAAAATAATAACATTTGTCAAATTTTGGCCTTTTAAAATGTTCAAAGTGTTAATCGGTGTGGTCTTTAAGCTCTTTCCTACTATAATTTCTACTTAAAATGGTTAAAATCTAAGATTTATTGGGCTACTCATATAAAACGGTCGGAGTTTGCTTAATAAACTAGTTTGCATAATCGGCTGTCACACTAGCAAAATCGCTGAAAGTTTGAAATCACCACGGCCAAGAAAATTAATAAGTGCAAGATATTTTTATATTTTTCAGCAGCTAAACATCTTATGAGACGAAATCAAGAGGAGTTTTCAACCGTCTGGTCTGGACTTGAGAAACATCAATCGAGAAAGAAAGAGTACTTTTGACCAGTTTCAGAAAGTCGTCTAACGAGTGTTTTTAAATAAATTATGACGAGCCTCTGAATAAACGAATATAAAAATTGAAATGCATTTTATACTTCTTACATATCACACAGTTTAAGAATTTAAAAGATTTGTTGCTGCACGCAGTGTGATACGAGGACTGGGATATTCAACTTTTGAAATTTTCGATGTCGCAATGGTCAAAAAAGGGCCTTTTACAGCTTTGACTTTTGAGATCTCTAAAAATTTTATTTTAACGTATTTCAGAAACTAATGTGGTTTTATTTACTTGCTACCAAAGATAGCTAGTTTACTGGGCAAAGTTTGAGGGAAAACTTTTTTCCGATGCGAAATGCCCTGGACCGCTCTTACAGAGATCGCCACTTAAGTGTCAACCTCAATGAATCCGTACTCTGAGACCTACGTTAAACATGACCGAGCGCTGAGGTTTATAATTCCGGATCACCTAATTTTAAATTAAGTTTTACTACAAGATCGCTCCCTTTTAGGTGTTTAAGTTAAAGATCTTTAGAGGGAGTAGACAAAATAAGTTAAAAAGAAACGATTTCTTTGGTCAAATGTTGTACACTCTTATCATCCACTGAATTTTCCTGCCACCCCTTACAAATTTTAAAAATATTCTCCCCCATAAGGCTTGGAAAAAAGACACAATGGAAGCAACCCTAATTTAAGCACTCGAAATAATGGATATCAGCAGTGAGAAAAACTTCTTCCCTTTGCCTGGTTTTGTTTCCTATCCCAAATTATTATCTGAATTGTTATTTTATGATCGCTAACAAATTTCTGGGTGCAGTTGGTTTAGTTCAAATATACCTCATTGAGGGCGACTATGATTTAGAAAGTTTTGTATTCTGTTTAGATACTTTCCCGCATGGAATATCATTTTCAAGAAATGAGGTTTCCTAACAGGTCTCATATTGAAATTAAGAGATCCTCGCAGGTAAGAACACTACTGAAACGAGTAGTTGTAAATAGGACCTAAAAAAAATTCAGGCCCGTACGGGATTTGAATCCATGACCTCTGCGACACCGGTGCAGCGCTCTACCAATTGAGCTAACAAGCCAACTGGGAGCTGGTCAATTAATTGGGTCCAAATAAACATCTATGTTGCCAGTTGGCTTGTTAGCTCAATTTACAATTACTCGTTTCAGTAGTGTTCTTAGCTGCGACGGTCTCTTAATTTCATCTCTCCACCGCAGTGCAAATATATGAATTTTCATATATCTAAAATCTTCAGGTCTCATATTGCTCGTATCCCTACATCCACTTTATTAGAAATATAACCAGCAGTACTTAAATTCAAGTACGGTTATAGGGAGCCGGATATATTTGTAAGAAACTTTTACAGAGCTAGTAGCAGGAACTAGTGAGTCGTCTACTACCGTGATATATTGAGGTGTTTACCAGTGGTATTTTGTTACTCCACTGAGCTAGAGGTAAGATGATTCAAAGAAGCTCCAATGTTGGGTATTTATAAAGGACTAGTCAAAAGGATTGGTACCCCGTCCTGGCCTCTTAATCATTTTCTTCAGATTAACATTTGTAAATTTATGGCATCCGTAATATTTTTTCATAGACGCTTGAAGAGAAATTAAGGCTGCATGACACATTTTTAATTCTCATTTTCAGTTGTTACACTTCAGATGTTTTGACTTGCTCATTCAAACTGGGCTCTCACTTTTTGGCTAGGCCACAGGTGTCACTAGGCTGATTGTTTTTCGTCCCTTTGTGCAAAGGAGAGTAATCAGAAGAAAGCAAAAACACGGATCTGAACACTGAACTACTTAGAATATTCTTGATTTGATAACTTGACTGGTTAAGAACAAGGGGTAAATCGAAGATGAAAATTCTATACCACAAAGATTACTTTACTTAATTTCCTTACAAATTTTTTCTTTGATGATCTATTTAGCGAGCGAATTTTCCTAAACCAATAGACGTTTCAAAGAACTTTTTCTAGTCCAGGTGTTAATGCAGCTATATTAAGATATGACCCTTACTGTGGGTTATATCTTAACAAAGCTGCATTAACACCTGAACTAGAAAAAGTTCTTTGAAACGTTTTTTTGCACATTCAATATGCGATGTAACCCACGCATTGAAATGTCTGCTTTGAAGGTTGGATTCCAGGCGTTCCTCTTATAGCAATATTGTGAAAGACTCCGAACTTACATCAGGTACAGCTGGGTATTGTTGCTGAAAATGTCTGATGGTAAATTCTTCAGCTGGTTGTTGTTCAACCACCTATCAAAAATAAGTTAATATTTTCAATTGCATGGTATACGACAACAAATTTCAGAGAATAAGAGACTGGAAAAAAACTTGTTACTTCTTTTGGCATGCTCTAGTATAAGGACCTAAAATAAACACGTGATTTGTCACAGCAAAATAAAGAGAAAGTCTGTGCTAAACGATGCTTCTTTTAAGTTCACTGTAGGCTATTTTTTTTTCGCGGTTTGATTTAAACAACTGCACTCCGAAATCATTCCTCCATTTTTGCAAGAAGTGCTGTATTTGTATCTCGCAAAATGTTTGTATATGTCTCTTAGCATCTTGACTTTGAGTCTAGGCAACCTTCCTTCTCTTGCCAACGAGCACACATCATAGATATCAAACATGATTGGATGTTTCAGTCCTATCTCATCCATTACTGTGTTCCTCGCCTCACTCAAACACTCTTCGTCTACATCAGACGCGGATGCCTCTATCAAGTCGTCGTCTTCGTCGTCTGCGTCTGTGACATCATCCGATTCTTGTTGTATTTAAGATCGCTGTTTAAGGCACAGTCTCGAGAAGAAACCCTGAATCTGCATGTTGAGTAACCACTCTCTTCTATCGAACATTCTCTCTCCATCTATTGTGCAAGCAGTTCGCATATCCGTTGCTACTTACTCTGTGTTTAGTTTCTGCCGGTGCCTCGTCCGATAGTAAATTTCTGTATCAAGTATTGCCTTACGTTTTGCCAAAGCCGCACAATTGCACCTCTCTTCTCAAGAGCTCATCCCATGAGAAGCTGTGAAGCACTTGTCAACGGTTCTGTGGCCACTGCAACCAGTTGGGTCGAACTTTCATCCTCTAATGACAATGACTGAAAGCGAGGAACCCACTACCTCTTCACTTTGTCATAAAGACTTTCAGTCATGCTCGCAGGCACAGGACATACATGATGACTAGCTAGTTCATATGGAGGTCACGTTCGGCTTGGGTCTTAAAGTCTTCAACGCAACCAGGTTCAGGGCATTGATAGGAACTACCGTCGTTGCCATCATTGTTTCTCCTGCTGATGCAATTCGTCGAGTAGTAGTGGGGAAAAATAGAAACTCTGTAGAAAAATCGCAGTCGTAATTTTACTGAATAAACTTTCCAGGCCCAACATTAAACGCTCTCCAAACGCACAGGCCCTCTTACGTCAACTCAAAGTCGTGTAAGTTGCTGAAATTGGCAATCTTGTTAATTTCTAGGATGGAGTTCTGTTCCTGGACTATGCACACTGACGCTGTCGTTCCCCTGACCGGTCTCTCTTTCAATGCGGTACGCATGTCTTTGGCAGAAACAACATGATGGCTTTCGTTACAGTATCTACTGATTGACGCTTTTAACGGATATAGATACCTGTCACACATATTTTTTCCAACCTGTGGCTAAGAATCAGATGGAACCTCACGAGTTCGATTTCCTGGCGATATCCAAGCTCTCGTAGAGATGAGACCAGCTTACTCTTGTGATAGCAATCTGCTTCATCTGATCTTGGAAAGGGCTTTATTATACCTGAATTTTGTAACTTTATGGTTACAAAGAGATTTTCTAGGACTGACAGCACTGAAAACCAGTCTAGTTTACAGCTTTTAAGAAGGTGTACGTATCATGGGGTTATTTCCAGGCTTTCCTCCTGTCTTACAACAACGCTGCTCACATGCCAATTGATTCTCCTCTTAGCAAACCATTCTGCTCGCTTTTCCCGGAATTTCATCGCTATGAACTTCATTGCCCAGTCAACTACTATAAAAGTTTCATCTCTCTTCAAAGTATCAACAATTTGCCGCTTGCACTGATCCTGGCTCTCTGCTCTCAGGATATGCCCTCTCAACCCAAAGATCTCAGCGGCAGCATTTTTTGCTTCATACAGATAGTCTTCCGCTTGAACCTTACCCAATTGCATTCTGTACTCAGGAATAGCGCCCCTTACCTCTTCAAGAACACCCTTCAGCTTCTCACAATCCTCACACTTCACGTTGTGACTGTGACTGCATACTTTCTGAAAGTCAGTGTCACCTGCATCGCTCAGTGCGAAGACCCTATAGTGATCGGCACATTTGCTATGGTCCTCTTTGCGATGATTACGGTAGGTAGTCTTCAAATAGAACTTGCTCTCGTGCTTCTTCCGAACTTTTTTACATTAATCCTTTTCTGCTCCCACGCGTTCCAATTCGTCTATAATTTAAATTCCTCCCCCAGCTGCGGTATTTTCTAGACCTCCATAGAACGCCATGCATCTTAGAAATGGCCTTTGACATTTGCAAATTGACAGAATACCGGCTCTTTACCCCTTTGGAATCGCTACCAGGGTGTGTCGAATACTGGCACGCTGAACTTTGGCGCTAGAACTTCCCATAAGTGTGCCTATGCTTTGCGTAGACTCACATTTTTGCGGTAACTGAGTCTTTTACATCGAACAGGCCAGCCCTTGTAAAGATAGGCTCTCCTTCCATGACACTCTCTTTTGACAAATGGATTAAGTAGAGATGACTCTCTATTGAGTCAATATTCTGAGGCAAGTTAAACAAACTGGAAACTCCTCGTGAGTCTCCGAACGAAGTTCGAGGGAACGCGACTGAAAACATAACTTCTTTTGCGAATACCGCTTCAAGAATTTTATGTTATTAATTACAAGCAAACCAGTACTGAGGAAGACGTGTGAATTACAGCTTATAAAATTGCGCGCTTTACAACATAGATATAGCTAATTGTTGGAAAAATGAGGTGGCACGTAATCTAATAATTTATTTCCTCAAAAAATCGCGGGGTCCTTTTCCACAAGAACTCTCTAGAGTTCTGAATAGAAACTGTCATAAATACAGGTGTGCAGACAAAATTTCTCATATTCCTACCGACTAGAATTGTGATCCGAAAGGCGATGTTAACGCTGCATTATTACGAAGGGAGAAGCAAGTCAAGATAATTACACAATTGAATACGTGACAGTGGTCAAGGGGTATATAAGTGTGTGCTGTTATCGCTGGTTACACTAAATAGAATCCTGTAGTTCGGTTTTGAAATGTTCATACAGGTTTAAGTGACGTAAGCTGTCAGAACTCAATTATGAAATAACAGAAGCCAAATTTTTCAAAAACAGCTTGGGGGCACTAATCAAATTATGATATTCCATACGTTGTTGTTGACGCCCTTCGTCACCAATTAATAAAATTTGTCAAATTTTGGCCTTTCAAAATGTTTAAAGTGTTAATCGGTGTGGTCATAAAGCTCTGTCAATGAACTAGTTTGCATAATCGGCTGTCACGCTAGCAGAATCGCCAAACATCTTATTAGAAGAAATCAAGCGGAGTTTTCAACGGTCTGGTCTGGACTTCAGCAAACAGTACTTTTGACCAAATTCAGAAAGTTGTGTAACGAGTGTTTTTAAATAAATTATGACGAGCTTCTGAATAAACGAATATCAAAATTGAAATGCATTTTATACACCTTACATATCACACAATTGAATAGCGTAAGCTGTCAGAGCTCAAACATGAAATAACAGAAGCCAAATTTTTAAAAAAAAGTTTGCAGGCGTTATTCAAATTATGATATTCGACACGTTGTCGTTGACGTCTTTCGTCACAAAATAATAACATTTGTCAAATTTTGGCCTTTTAAAATGTTCAAAGTGTTAATCGGTGTGGTCTTAAAGCTCTTTCCTACTATAATTTCTACTTAAAATGGTTAAAATCTAAGATTTATTGGGCTACTCATATAAAACGGTCGGAGTTTGCTCAATAAACTAGTTTGCATAATCGGCTGTCACACTAGCAAAATCGCTGAAAGTTTGAAATCACCACGGCCAAGAAAATTAATAAGTGTAAGATATTTTTATATTTTTCAGCAGCTAAACATCTTATGAGACGAAATCAAGAGGAGTTTTCAACCGTCTGGTCTGGACTTGAGAAACATCAATCGAGAAAGAAAGAGTACTTTTGACCAGTTTCAGAAAGTCGTCTAACGAGTGTTTTTAAATAAATTATGACGAGCCTCTGAATAAACGAATATCAAAATTGAAATGCATTTTATACACCTTACATATCACACAGTTTAAGAATTTAAAAGATTTGTTGCTGCACGCAGTGTGATACGAGGACTGGGATATTCAACTTTTGAAATTTTCGATGTCACAATGGTCAAAAAGGGCCTTTTGCAGCTTTGACTTTTGAGAGCTCTAAAAATTTTATTTTAACGAATTTCCAGAAAGTTATGTGGTTTTATTTACTTGCTAACAAAGATAGCTAGTTTATTGGGCAAAGTTTGAGGGAAAATATTTTCCGATGTGAAATGCCATGGACCGCTCTTACAGAGATCGCCACTTAAGTGTCAACCTCAATGGATCCGTACTCTGAGACCTGCGTTAAACATGACCGAGCGCTGAGGTTTATAATTCGGGATCACTTAACTTTAAATTCAGTTTTACTACAAGATCTCTCCTTTTTAGGTGTTTTAAAGTCAAAGACCGTTAGAAAAGGAAATAGTGTAGCGTGAGTGAACAAAATAAATTAAAAAGAAACGATTTCTTTGGTCCAATGCTGTACACTTTTCTCATCCACTGAATGTTCCTGCCACCCCTCACAAATTTTAAAAATATTATCCGCCGAAAGGCTTAGAAAAAGGACACAATGGAAGCAACTCTAATTTAAGCGCTTGAAAATAATGGATATCAGCAGTGAGAAAAACTTTTTCCTTTTGCCTGGTTTTGTTTCCTCTCACAAATTATTATTAAGTTATTTTAAGATCGCTAACAAATTTCTGGGTGCATGTGGTTTAGTTCAAATATACCTCATCGAGGGCGACTATGACATAGGAAGTTTCGTATCCTGTTTAGATACATTCCCGCATGGAATACCATTTTCAAGAAATGAGGTTTCCTAACAGGTCTCATATTGCCCGTATCCCTATATCCACTTTGTTATAAATATAACCAGCAGTATACTTAAATTCAATTACGGTTATAGGCAGCCGGATATCTCTGTAAGAAACTTTTTAAATCCGCAGGAGCTAATAAGTCATCTACCACCTGTTGTATTTTGTTACTCCACTGAGCTAAAGGTAAGGTGATTCAGAGAAGCTCGAATGTTGAGTCTGGATTGAGGAAGGACTAGTCAATGGGATTGGTACCCCTTCCTGGCCCCTTAATCATTTTCTTCAAATTAGTATTTGTAAATTTGTGGCATATTTTAATATTTTTTCATAGACTCTTGAAGAGAAATTAAGGGTGCATGACACCTTTTTAAATTCTCATCTTAAACTGGGCTCTCACTTTTTGATTAGGCTACAGTTGTCAATAGTCTGATTGTTTTTTGTTCTTGTTTTTTTGTTTTTTGTTTTTTTTTTCTTCATCCCTTTGTGCAAAGGAGAGTAATCAGAAGACAACCAAAACACAGATCTGAACACAACTGCATGGAATATTCTTAACTTGATAACTTGACTGGTTAAGAACGAGGGGTAAATCGGAGGTGAAAAATTATATACTACAATGATTCCTTTTCTAAATTTCTTTACAAATTTTTCTTTGATGATCTATTTAGCGAGCGAATTTTCCTAAACCAATAGACGCTTCAAAGAATTTTTTTTAAGTCCAGGTGTTAATGCAGCTTTATTAAGATATGATCCATACCATAGGTTATATGTTAATAAAGCTGCATTAACACCTGACTAGAAAAAGTTATTTGAAACGTTTTTTCGCATATTCAATATGCGAGATAACCCATGCACGCATTCAAATGTCTGTTTTGAAGGTTGGATTCCATGGGTTCCTCTTACACCAATATTGAGAAAGACTCTAAACTTACAGCCAGTCCAGCTGGGTATTGTTGCCGAAAATGCCTGATGGTAAATTCCTCAGCTGGTTGTCACTCAAACGCCTATCAAAATTAAGTTAATATTTTCAATTGCATTGTATATGACAACAAAGTTCAAAGAATAAGAGGCTCGAAAAAAACTTGTCACTTCTTTTAGCATGCTCTGATATGAAGGCCTAAAATATACACGTGATTTGTCACAACGAAATTAAGAGAAAGTCTGTGCTAAATGATGCTTCTTTTACGTTCATTGTATGCTATTTTTTTTTACTCGGTTTGACTGAAACAACTTTGTTTATGTCTACAAGTATAGTTATGTAACCTTTTGCGCCCTATAGCATTACAATAGTTGGTGGAATAAATAACTTAAAAAAATATTTTTGAGCTGTATTATCTCATTGTAGTATACACCAAAACAACTACTCACATCAGCATCGGTGGCCAGTGGTAGATATTTAAATCGCCGTTTTGCGACTTGGTAAGCTACTAGCTACCTCTACTTCGGTAAATGGTTCTTAGCTAAATTTGAAATCCAACAAGTAACGCTTTCCAAACTATTTTCTGTTGTCCAGAATGGCAAATTTTTGGAAAAATTTATAATTTTCCTTCGCAAGTTTCAGTACTCACTTAAAAATAATCAAATCTAGCGGACAAAATTTAAAATAAATTGAAACTTTACATTTTCCTCTGCAATATTTAGCGTGTCCGTAGAAAACTATGCGTCAATGGACAATCATGAAAAGATGCAGAGGTAATCCGTCTAATCTGCTAACAGTCAGTCACTGAATGTTGCAGAAATTCTGCAACCTCTCGTGCATTGAGTATCGCAGAAATGCTGCAACCACTATCCACTGGATATTGCAGAAATTCTGCTATAACACACACTGGATGTTGCAGAAATTCTGCGACCATTTATTCTCTGGGTGTTGCAGAAATTCTGCGACCACTCATATACTGGGTGTCGCAGAAATTCTGCGATCACTCATACACTGGGTGTTGCAGAAATTCTGCAACAACTCATTCACTGAGTTTCGCAGAAATTCTGCAACCACCCATACACCGAGTGTCGCAGAAATTCTGCAACAAAACGTTCACTGAGTGTCGCAGAAATTCTGCAAAATTCTAATCTGCTAACAGTCAGTCACTGACTCTTTAGTTTTATAATTAACCATAATTGAGTGGATACCCAATGTACCACCAGTGCCAGCCCGCCGGGACGAAGAAAAATAGATCTATTTCCTAGGTATTTATAAAAAAAAAATAAAAAAAAATTCTGAGACAATTGCAAGCAATTTCGAACAGTTAACGAGCAGGAGAACGAATCAAGGAAGCTTCTACGTTGATTAGATTAGTACTCACGGGATAATGTCAAATTCTTAGTTCATTTGAAGGTGTGACCAAGGTAATCTAATTTTAAATTCTATAAAAGTGAACGGATCATCTCATTCTGCAACAAATGAGCTCCTTATGCCAAGACAGGATTATTTCCATCTTTTCTTTGATTAAACGAAATTTTTAAAAATTGGAAAACAAACTTTTAAAAGGATCTTAAATGTGTTAGGAGCTCATCCTGAATGTGTACAAAAATTCAATTAAACAATTTTTCTTGCAGGGAAAAGAAAATTAATTTCCTTTCAACAACTTACTTTTGGCATTGATTAAAAGCCTGATTTATGAATAGTTCTGTTCAATTAAGCGGGTATGGGCCTCTGTTCATAGCCTTTAGTTTCCAGCCCTGGAGTTATTTTTACAAGTTTATCCTGTCATTCAAAAACTATCGGCATGCACAGTATTGTTATTTGGACTATGATCACTGAGAAATAGGAAAAGCATAAAGTGAAAACTGATCGAAACTGTTGGTATGTATATGCTCTCTAAAATTTGTCTTTTTTGAGAATGGAAAAGCAACGACTCAAAATTTCTGCAGCATTGAACCTGGCGACAGAAAATCTCTTTAAAGGGGAAGTACGGTCTAGAAAAATTTTACTTCTATTAAAAGAGCTTTTCCACAGGAATTCGAAAATAGTTGCCGTTTTCTCCAGTTTGCTTTGCAATTACGACAACAGCGCTTTGAAGTTGCTCTTATCTACCACTTTCGCGACTAGAAAAACGCCATTTTGGACATGACGTCAGCTATGACGTAGCAATAGTCAAACCTTGTTGTTCATCGCTTTGACCTGGTTGACTTGATTGACCTTTCTGACGAGTATTTCTAATGAGGGCTTAACTATGGTCAACTGTCTTGTAGTTAACTGCCATAATACTTACAAAAATACAAAAGGGAAAGGAGTAAGCTTCCACAAGCTACCTGTAAATTAAAATTTAAAGAAAATTTGGCCGGCAAAAATAAAACGCGAGGACGCTCTGCCGAAACCCGAGAACTGCTACGTCTGCGCAGATCACTTTATCAAGGACGACTTCAAGCGGAATATTCAGGTATGAATATTTGACCTTTGCTTCAAACTGAAAGCTATGTTTACCTTTCCCATACTCGAATTGTATTTTTTTCTTTAATATTATTTAAAAGAACCACTGTTATAGCAGCAAAACAAATTGAAGCTCGCATTGGTGATTGACCACGTGTAGTAAATTCAATCGCGACCATGAGGCGCTTAGCCGTTTTCGCCCAAGAATTTTTCTCAAGCATTTTTCCAAAGCAGTGTTTATAATTATCTTATAAGGCACGTGAATATTTGTTTATACCAGAATCACGGTAAAAAAGGCCTCCTAGTCACTCTGTGTAAATAAGAAGACAATGAGGAAAACCATTAGTGTGTTTAATGCTTGTTTGTTTTCCTTTCTTGTAAAAATACAGTCCGAGCTCCTTGGATCTGACGGTAGCAGGAAAAAGAGACATTTAAAAGATGATGCAGTTCCATCTGTTTTTCCCTATGCGCCTCCACCAAAGAAAATCCGACAAACAAGCGTTGGTAGGGCGAATCGCCAGAGCCGACAGGAGGTGGGGTATGAAATATTAATGATGCAACTAACTACTGTTTTGTGATACCAGCCTATAAATGTAATCAACACTGTACATTCTACATTTCATCGTAGGTCTTGAACACCCTTCTTGAAAACACCCATTTGCTATCTTTAGAGCAAGAAAAGTCTTCGTGTTCAGTTGTAAAGGAAAACACTAGCGATACACTATCTACCTCCTGTGCTGCTTCGCCCTCTTCTCCACAGCTTGAAACAGAACCTTCGGCGAATCAACTTTCTTCCCCAAGCTGCACGGAATCTCAGTTTATCCGGACCGACGCTACATCTGCAAGTGCAGAACACCGCGAACCTGAAAAAAAGTTTACGACGTGTGGAACACAATGGCTTGCTAGTGAAACAGGAGACGCGCTGCTTCTTCAAGATCACAACTATAGTTGTGTTCCACCATGGAATCCGCTGCCTTTATTCTCTAAGCCTGGGTCCCTTTGCAGCCATTTACTTCGACCCCGATCAAAGCTTCATCTAGCCAACCACCTCGGCTTCTGGAACTCTCGATTAACCTGGAAGAAGATACTGACGTAACAATAGATGACGATGTGAACGGCAATTCCCTTCAAGTCAGCTTTGATGATGACAATATCAACAACAGTTCCATTCAAGTCAGCTGTGATGAAGAGGCTGGGGAAGACAGTTCGTTTAACATCAGCTTTGAAGAAGTGGACCAGGACACCACCCAAAGCGATTTGGAGACTGATCTGCCCGTTAGTAAAAGTCACGATACCATTTATGAGAAAATGTGTTTGTCTCCCAAGTACATAGTATTTGAGGAAGAACTGCTTAAGTTATTTGGCCGCTGTGTTGAATGCGGTGGCGAGGTTCTTGAAAAGGAGCTATTAAAAAAGGGAAGTGCACTTAAAGTAACGACACTTTGTAAAAACTCCCATTCGAAGGAGTGGGTTTCCCAGCCACTTGTTAACAGGGCGGCCGCGGGGAACGTATTGCTTTCAGGTGCTATACTTTTTACAGGAAATACGTTTTCGCGTGTTTCAGAAGTTGCCTCTGCAATAAATCTTGCCTTTCTGAGCAAATCAGATTATCACAACTGGCAGAAGAAGCACCTTTTCCCTGTAATAAATGATCGTTGGCAGCAGGAAAAGGCGGCAGTCCTCGCCGGTCTCTTAGACAGGAACTCAGTCACTCTCCTCGGGGATGGACGTTGTGACTCCCCAGGCTATAGTGCCAAATACGGAACTTACACCATGATGGACAAAGAGAGTGAGAAAATTGTCGATTTCGAAGTTTGCCATGTAAAGCAGAGTACAAGTTCACAGGCAATGGAGAAACGTGGTTTTAAGCATTGTCTTGATCGCGCACTAAATAGTGGCATTCCTGTAGGTGTTGTAGGTACTGACAGGCACACCGGTATCAAGGCACTCATGAGAAGCGAGTATAAGGACCTCGGTGTTGAGCACCAGGTAGACGTGTGGCACTTGACTAAGAACATCAAGTCCAAGCTAGCCACGAAAGCCAAGAAGAAAGAATGCAGGGACCTCTCTCCTTGGATAAAATCCGTCGCAAACCATATGTGGTGGTCAGCGATGACATGTGACGGAAATCCCCAGCTCCTCAAAGAGAAGTGGGTCAGCATCCTCCACCACACGGCTGACAAACACGATTGGGATTCGACTGTGCTGTACAGTCGTTGTGCACATGAGCCCATTTCCCCAAGGGCACATCGTAAAACGAAATGGCTAGTCGCAGGTTCCCCGGCACACGAAGCGTTAAAACACGTAGTGCTAGAGAAGACACTCTTAAAGGATTTGGACCTTCTAACGAAGACCATCCACACAGGGGCCTTGGAAGCGTACCATTCACTCTACAACAAATACGCGCCTAAGCGGCAACATTTTGGATACCTGGGAATGGTAGCGCGTACACAGCTAACTGCTTTAGACCACAATTCGGGCACTGGTCGATCTCAAGCAGAGGCTTCGAGTGGGGAGAAACGATTCCGCTATGTTTATCCTAAGGGGATGAAGGATTGGGTTGTAAGGCCTGTTTTCGAAGAGAAGACCAAGCCGCACGTTACGGAAATGCTATGCTCAGTGTTGGAGATGAGAGACACAGGAGAAGAGCCAGAGCAAGTTCAAGTCCCTGATCTCCCAAAAAACACCGCACCCATTCCGCGCCCACCAAAAGAGGACCTTCTCGCACGGCATGTATCCAGATTTGGAAAAAAATTAAGCTAGTGAAAAAAATAGAAATACAAAAATCAAATAGTCCGCCTAAAATGGCACTAGCATTTACAGTCAGTTTTATATTTTTGGAACAGACTGTTGAAGGTATTTTAATGATTGGAACTGGAGCCGATACCCCTATAGCGACGTGGACCTCCTTGAATGTTTAATAAAAACAAAGACAAGTTTATTAATTAAACGTGACTATCCCGGCCATGAGTCATTGTCCTCGGAATCTTTAAAGCCTGTATAATTTCCGGCTGCATCTGGGTAATTACGTCTTATTGATGCCACAACACACGAAGGAATCACGCGTCTGTTCCCTTACCAAGTCTGTTATAAGTCCACCAAGTAAACTGTCTATAACCTGCCAATCGCATACTCCTAGGAAAAAACAAAAGACATTGATACATGCTCGGAACAGAACCCAGACAAATGCAGTTGAAACAAACAAATTCTACTTGCCAAGCAGGGGCTCATTTGTAATGAGATCAATATCTTAAGCTAACATTGTGTGACAAAGGGAGACTTCCTGAGGTTCGCCGTTTGACTAACGCTCTGTTTACATGTAGAACTCCTTCTTTCAATTTTGTCTCGCCCACGTCCATATTTACTCATAATTTACCTCCATTAGGAAAACAAAGCACACAAACTGAAGAGGTGTGCTGGCTCTTTACAATTAAATATAGCGATGAAGTTCACCCTTCAGACAAAAGACTACAACACCACTTGTATTAAAAGGGCTGACAACACTGCATTTGTTTCTTAGGGTTGCGTCACACGAACTCGTAAACAACTAAAGCGTTTTGTTTGCATGAATTTTGTGAAAAATATTTATTCTGTCGGTGCTTACTCATTTGACGGATAATCTTCAAGTCTGTCATTTCTCACTTGGTGCATGCCAACTAGGGCTGTTCTCAAGACGTCCGCTAGTAAACACACGGGTCCAAATGATCCGTGCTCTGTAATACACTGAAGCTTGTTACCTGCAATTTCAGTGATAGTTCATATCACTCAGTTAGCAGGGTGAAATAAATCCATTGCGGGCACTGCACCGTTCTTTAGTAAAAAAATAAAAAATTATCACTTTAGAAACGAAGATTTTATTTGAGAAGAATTAATTACCTTCCAGATCGAGTCGATCACCTAGTACATCCATTTCTTGGCAGCATATACACTCGTTTTCTGTTGGCATCTCTTGACAGTTGCCACAAGAGCACCATTCGCGATTTCCAAGACGTGAGCGCGTAGATGTTTCTTCTTGTATCTCTTCCTGAGTTTCTTTGTCAACAGAAATTTCTTCTTCTCCTGAAGATGAGCTATGTTGCGGCTGAAAGATGAATGGACGAATGACACCGTCTGGATTAAGATCCAAGTCGAGAATTGAGTCATTATCGCTCTCCTCGCCGCTGTTTTCTATGTTTTCATCCATCTTAGTCGACATTACAACGCTTGACTATTACTACGTCATAGCTACGTCATAATAAAGATGGCGGATTTCAATTCCAAAATGTCAATTTTTTAAACGTAATTTCTGGCAAGAAATACACTTAAAGCTCAAATGAATTGCCAATTATGAAAAAACAAGTCAGAAACTTTTGATATAGGTAAACTTTTTCTAGACCGTACTTCCCCTTTAACTCAGGATGTCAATGCATGCAGAATTTCTGCTGCTGCGGACGTCATACCGTGCAGAATTTCTGCAGCACTGGACGTCAAGGCGTGCAGAATTCCTGCAGCACTTGACGTCATGGGGTGCATAGTTTCTGCAGCACTGGACGTCAAGGCGTGCAGAATTTCTGCAGCGCTGGACGTCAAACCTTGCAGAACTTCTACAGCACTGAACGTCAAACCTTGCAGAATTTCTGCATCATTGGACGCCACACCATGCAGACTAACTGCAGCACTAGGCGTCAAGGCATGCAGAATTTTTGCACGCTTGGGCCGTCAAACTTTGCAGAACTTCTGCAGCATTTAACTTCGTACCTTGTAGAACTTCTGCAGCATCAGAAGGCACACCGTGCATAATTTCTGCAGCATTCCAAACCATGCAGAGTTTCTGCATTACAGTTCGTGATACCATGTCAAATTAAAATGAAAAAAAAAAGCCGCTTAAACGTATTAAGAGCTAATGTCAGCATGCATCAGACAAACGGCGACAAGTCACCCAAAATTTGCTCTCATTTCTACTTTTATATTTTGTGGCCCAATATGTCCTGATAATTGTGAGGGTAATTTTTTTTTTTTGTAAAAATATATTTTAGTTTTCGAGAACTGATTTTTTTCGTTCCACCGCTCAAATATGCAAATTTTCACCGTAAATATTACCCGAGTTCTGTAACCTAGTGTAACGAATATACTTGACCTCCGGTATTTATGTCAACATTATCCTTTGGTTTATCATCTAAACTTAATCCCCTGTCATTATTGAAGCTGGCAAAGTAATTTTTTTATTTTAGTGAATATTTTTGTCCGACATACTCTCCCTATGTCGAATAGTAGCATCAAAGCAAAGACAGTTTTAACAATGATACTTCGATTTTTTATGATATTCCGATATGACAGAATCTACTGAGCTTCGAGCTTTTAAAAGACAAGAAGATGGTTAAAAAGTTACAGTAGAAATTTCCTTGTGTATTTGCATCTTGAGACAAATTCAAAGTCAGGCAAAATTTACTTGCTAGCGACTATGAAATATACATGGTGTACCTACTTGTCGGCACCGTTTGTTGGCTTAAATCACTATAATTTGTAAAGAAATCTAACATCAAACTCTTACCTAGTTTATTTATGATTTTATGAGCTGTTTCGATGATCACGTGATGCTCTACCACATTCTAGCCAGATCTGAGTTCCAGTTTTTATATCTTCTCCATCTTTTTATATCAGTTGTATGACACATATAAATTCAAAGTTTATCAATCTCCGAAATACCAAGAGATGGGTTTTTTTCCTCTTTGCACGATACCTAGAAAAACCTTTCAGGAACTACTGCATTTAGAAAACTAAAGATCCATCAATGATTCCTTTGCCGGCCGAAGTCAAAGCTGGTTACAAAAGTCAATTTGATTGACAAGCTTTACATACTGATTTTGGTAATTATCTGTTGTGTAAGCATCTCATCTTACATGCTAACATGGAAATTTGCTGTTCATTTAAATCGTTCGCTGGTGGAACTTGAGGGTTTAGTTATGGAGAAGACCGAAGTCACATATTTCAAGTCGTTCCCTTGCATAGTTGTAAAAAAGACATTTCAAGTCACTCGCGGAGTTGCAAGTTTTCAGATCCAGATGATGATGTAGAGTGACATAGTGGTGTCCGGCCATTGCAGTGGTAAGGTTAAGTCGATTCCAAAAGTCGATAGGGGAATTGGCAAGCGTGTGTCACAGGTGGTACTCAAGACGTCTGGAAAATTCATACAGTCTGGCTCCGATAAGTAGGCTACTTACCACCGTGAGAAAAATTACGCGTCCCGTCAGACCTAAGTTCTCGATTGGGAACTGGTCAATAGGCTACCAAAAATCCAGACTGAGGCTGAGTTTTCTATACTAATGTCTAAACACTTTGTTGGCTTCCCGCCGTTTGGCAGGACGCGTAATTATGCACACCGTGGTAAAGAGCCCTCCTGCACAAGCTACTAAAGGCTGACAAACTTATTTCTATTCACCTAAAATCACATCAAAATTTGTCCTTGCTAAATTTCAAGTGTGCTGCGCGTATCATCACCCCCGGGGGACACATTTACATAAGAGGGCGGGGGTACGCGCCAGGAATTTTGGAAACGACCCCTACAAAATTATAAAAGGTACCCGAGTCTTATCCGTGTGGGAGTGGCAACAATTGATGTCTACCCCTAAAAGGTACCAATTCAAAAGCAAAAAATTGAAAAATCCTAAAAAATAAAATTCCTTTATCGATGTGCTCTAGAGGCTCTTGTCAGTTCATTAAAAATTAAGTCGTCTTAGTAATGCTTATTTCAGGTGTTTTATTGAGCGGAAAACACCCTAAAACATATCAGCTAGGTCTCTGGCCCGGGTCGTTTAAAGCTGGGTTTAGGTAACCTGGGGTTAGTGTGAAATTTGATTTCAGGTCTGAAAGCTTTAAGAGAAAATTCAGTCGAAATCTTTTTGCTTGCAATTTGATCATTGGATGTTCTAAAAAGAATAGCGAAAATTTTCCCTAAAAGACTTTTGGACAAAGAAATAAAGAAACCTGAGTTAAAATTTAACCCTGGGTTAGGGCTAATCGGCCTTTGAACAACTGGGCCCTGGTTTTTTTGGCCCGTAAAAGGTACAACAAGCATCCTTACCCATTTCCGATCGCCTTCTCCCCCCCCCCCCCCACGTCAGCACCTAAAAACAAAGATTTGCCCCCCAGTGAATTACCCCAGTCGCCTCCAACCTCAAAAATCTAATGTTCCGTCCCTAAGATACCTTTTACATAATTCCCAAACAACTTTCGGTTGGGAACGAAATTAATTTCATACCACATTTACATGCAAGATAATTTAAAATGTAAAAACAATTATTTATGTCCTTTTTTTCTTTTTCTATGCTTTCCTCTTTCCTAACTTACCTAGTATACAGGTATTAGAATGAGTGTTTCGTTCTGGAATGAAAACCCCAATAAACTCAATCAGAAATGACTCGTTTGGGATAAACTTTACTCTAGTATCATGTGGCAACCGGTATGAACTCGTTCTTGAACAAAACTCATTCGGATATCATATAAAAGGCCCCTAAAAGTTTTTATTCCCAGGGCATCACGCTTTGCCCTCCTGTCTAAATACTAAAAAAAGCAACAACCCGCTTTTAACTGCTTCGCTGCCACCGAAACAACGATTAATGACCACAAAAGGCAATATTATTCTAACATTTTTAATTCAACATAAACAAAAATCTCTATACAGGGTAAATATTCATTTATGTCAGTATAAATTATTGCGTGACTAGCTTATGATGTAAATTGGGGAGGGGTAAACACAACGCAAAACCTGGGCTCCTGTCAAAAAGTAATACCTAGGCGTTATGTAATAATCGAAACAGCTAATAAAATCATAAATAAACAAGGCAAGAGTGTTATATTAGATTTCTTTACAGATTGTAGTAATTTATTCCAGTAAACGGTGCCGACAAGTAGGCACACAATCTATATTTCGTAGCCGCCAGCAAGTACATTTTGCCGGACTTTGAGTTCGTCTCAAGATGGAACAACATAAATACACAAGGAAATTTTTACAGCAACTTGTTAACCATCTTTTGTCTTTTAAAAGTACGAAGCTCAGTAGATTCTGTCACATTGGTCATTGTTAAAACTGACTTTGTTTTGATGCTACTTTTCGACATAAGAAAAGTATGTCGGACAAAAATATTACCCAAAAAATAAATATTTCTTTGCCAGCTCCATTAATAACAGGGAATTAAGTTTAGATGATAAAACAAAGGATTATGTTGACATAAATACCGGAGGTCAAGTAAATTCGTAACATGAGGTCACACAACTCGTGTAATATTTACGGTGAAAATTTGCATATTTCAGCGGTCGCACGAAAACAGTCATTTCTCGAAAACTAAAATATATATTCACAAAAAAACTACACCACAATTATTAGGACATATTGGGCTACAAAATTTGAAAGTAGGGGTGAAATCGAGTTTTTGGGCGACTTGCTACAATATTTCAAATTTGTGCGATGGATGCTGACATCCTCTCTTAAGGGTTAAAATCAGACATTATCGTTCCATTCTTAAACATGCAGAGCAGTATGTGTACTTTACCAGATTTAACAATCAACGCAGTAAAAAATTTAACATTAATTTGTATTAGTAAAATGCACCCACGTTTAACTTTCCGTTGAATTATACAAAATGTTGCTCTTTTGAAGCAACACGTTTTCTTAACCCGTGAAAATTGAAGCATTTTGCTTTCATTACATAAGAGAATTTTCTTTGTTTTTTGCCCACATATTACTGCTTTGAAGCCAAAATTTCATTTTGTCTGTAAAAAAGGACGATATTTTGCGGAATCGATATGAAAAATATACCTAAAAGGTCCATTTTTCACGGAAAACACAAAATAGTTTGGAAAGCGTTTTATTGGTGGTACCCTCAGTAATCTGTTACGATGTAATTGTTGTTCTTTTTTCTTTACAATTAAAGCCCGTACAAAACAACCCGTGTGGTATCACGGAATTGGCAAGTACAGCGTAATATTTAAATATCTTCGCAATCGCTTAGAAGTTGCTCGGTCATTCAGAGGTTTGAGAAGCTTGTCCAAAGCACACTCGTATCAGCGTAAAACGAAAAAAACACAGTTATTGACAAAATATAGCTTCATTCCCAGTTCAAATCACAAAATCTCCAAAACCTGCTTTTTGCAATATATTTGCTTCTCTTTTGTACCCGTTTCATTTATTTTTATGATCTTTATAGGTCGTGAGCACGAGAGTTTGTTCCTAATAGTCTCAATTTTTGTTTTAAAAAGACTCCTCTTCAGTTACCACTGATTTCATTATCGACTGCAGTCTGTAGACTGCTGATTTATCCACAATGAATATAAAAATTTTGGCGAGAGAAGAAGGAATTTCGTAAAATGTCGTCTGCGGCACATACTTGAGGAGCCATTTCGAATTCTCGTCCAACCATTATAAACTTCGCGACCGCACAGCTAAAAGGTCTATTGCTAGAGCTGCTCATTTTATGGAGAAAAATTAACGTTCAGGGAGACAAGGAATGGCACATAGTGATGAGCAGAGGTCAAACCAAGGGAGAGGTGGGTCCAAGTGTGCTGTGCATCAACATTGGAGAGAGAGGACCTCTCACTCATTTGGAGATAAAACATTTCTTCTCTGTTCGGTAGATTTCGATTTAAGGTGCCTTCTGCTTAAAAAAAAAAGCAGGGTATAAACTCACAGGTCCAACAGCAAGGTGTTTTGAAAATTTCTCTCTTTTCCTACGTCTCCTCCAATCACTTATTGTTGTAGGTATTACATAAGGCTTTAAGATAAACTGATATGTAGTATCACACCTTGCTGTTTCCTCTTCAAGTAATTAATTTTCCTAAAGTATTTTTGCGGTGAGGCAATAAAAATTCAGTCCATGAAAGACCTCGTTTCTGCAAATGCCTTTTGCTAAAATCAGAGAAGTACATAGCAGCATGATACCGGTCTACAAATGTATGCAACACTGTCCGCAGCCAGCCGTAAACTTGTGCCTTACTGATAACATTAGAGGTGGGGAAACTAAACCACGAACAAGTGCATTTTAATTCGTATTTATTTACCTAAATTTTCCTGCAAAAAACGCAGGAAATGGCATCTCTGAGACCCAAGATGTAAACATTTTCTTCCCCCAGACCCCTTAGCTAAGATGGTCTTCAGCGCTCGAAATTATCTTCTTGTGCGTTCACCTTAAAAATCTCACGCTTCAACTTCTCAAAGAAATCGGAATAATTTTACAAAGAGATAACTAGGTAAACAATAACGCGAAATAATATCCAACAGCGCCACGCTTAGAAATACAAACTTATCAACAGTTCATCGGCGGTTTGACAGTACCGGCGTAATTCGTAATTTCGTTCGTCGCTACTACGTGCATTGAATGAGGCAACAAGGTTTGTCGGATGTAATGTATTAGTACGACCCGTAGAAAGCCAAAATCACGATGACAACGAGACTTTTAAATATCATGATTCCACCGGCGGTGGATTTAATTTATATAAACTTAAAGTAGGGAATTAGACAGGAGTACCGAAAGTTTCGTTTGGCTTTTCGATTTCATTTCGAAATGGCATGATACGTTTTGCCGCAGCTTTAAAGTTAAACCCAGGTTCTTGATGCTTTGTGTCAACCTAAAGACGGGTGTTGAAGAGACTGAACGAACACAGTTATTATTAATTGGGAACACGTTCTTACCTACTAGTCTTCGTTGGTGACTGTCGTTTTGCTTAGTTTGGTTTTTGCGTCTTCGTGACTTTTGTCACCTTTGTTAAATAGTCATCTATTGTGAGCGACTATTTTTCATGACCCAATTGGTAGCAGTATCAGAGTGCCCAATGCACTCTGTAATAACATAACATAGGCACAGCGCGCCCTCTGATTAATCAAAAATCTACTGTAATTTCCTTGTAAAATCAAATAAAACTAAAACATATTCCCGTCCTGCTGTCAAATGGCGCTACTTTTGGCGAATTCCTAAATTTTAATTACCTAAAAGCTTTTGGTTTGGAAGAAACGAGGAGAACACTTTGAACGCCAAAAACAACTACAAGAATTTAACTTTTATAACAATATCTACGTCACCGATTCCTCCTTATAGGCGTTTTAAAGTGAAAGACCTTCAAAAACTCTAGACTAGAGCTCCTTAAACTACTTGCCAAGATCAGGGAAAAACTTGATATGTTCTTGCTTCAAGGAAATTGCACCGGCAAACTATATGCGTTTTCTTTAGATATTTCTGAAAATATTATCTGCATGATATATAAAAAAAAAACCCTTCGGAAGTAGATGTGCCTTCAAGATTTATGGCAATTCCATTTGCTGTCCGCGATTTAAACTTTCATTTAATAGTTTTTGCCAAGTTGAAGCATTCTAAACACTTTGGTAAATTTTTAACAACAACTCCATGACAATTTTGATCCAAGCTGAGACAACTTATACAAATTTTGTTAAAGTAAAAAGTGTACCGCGAGTAAACAAAATACCTGACGACGTTTGAATCAGTACACACGACACACGGCTCTACGTTGTTGTCTTTCGATCACTCAGCCATCATTCGTGGTACGGTTCAGTAATGTTATTAAAGAATTAAAAGTTAAGTCCTCACGATGAATATAAACTCCACAAGTTAAAATCCTACAACTGAATTTATTTTTTACGATAAAAAAAGTTCCGAAAGTTGTTAAAGCTGCTTTCTACGCTTGCAAACTTTGAAAGCTTTCCTTACAGAATATCATGAAGTATTCGTCAGTGGCACGTCATTGTTTATAAATTATTTTCGCGTTCTCTCAACATCCCAAGTGGTTTACATACGACGGCAAAGCAATGCCTAGCTATCCTGGAGTAAAGCACGCGAGATTTGCGCTTTTAGTCGTTGCAGGGTAATAGCAGTTAAAATCAGCTCTTTGTGCTATATTATCTCACTGGTTTCGTATATACTACGAATACGTTTCGGTAGTAGGGTAAGGCTAGAACCAAGGGAAAAATGAACATGTTCTAGCTCCGCAAATCATTTAAAAAGTTGGGCAAACCACTATATACTCTTTATTTTTAGACAGGTTGTGTGCCTTTCACTCCAGGATTTGCATTATATTTTATCAAAGTCCGAGTTTGTTTCCTTTCTTCACGTTGCACGTGAAAGGCTGGTTTAAGTAGTCAACTTAAATTTATTGGGGAAAATCGCCAATGCAAAATCCTTCACAACGGAATTCAGAGAAAAGTTTTTGTTCAAAGTTTTTGTATGATGCCACTTTCATATTCCATTTTATAATACCGCATAAAAATTTCTTTACATTCTATACATTAATAACCTCAAAATCTCTCGTAAAAGAAACAGTTTATTTGATTTAATGCTGTACACACTTCTCATCCACTAACTTTTCCTGCCACCCCTAACAAATTTGAAAAATATTTTACACCCAAAAGGCTTGGAAAGAGGACACAATGGAAACAACCTTGATTAATTTAAGCGCCGGAAAATAATGGATATCAGCAGGGGGAAAAGCGTTCTCCCAATGCCTGGTTTTGTTTCCCATTACAAATCATTATAAGGATTTCTATTTTATGATCGCTAAGTAATTTCTGGGTGTCTTTGGTTTAGTTCAAATGTACCTTATCGAGCGCGACTGTAATTTAGGAAGTTTCGTGTTCTGCTTTAGATATATTCCCTCAGGTCTCATGTTGCTTATATCCCTATATCCACTTTATTAGAAATATGATCAGCAGTAGTCAAATTAAATTACAGTTAGAGCGACCCGGGTATCTCTATAAAAACTTCACAAATCCGTGAGAGTTGTGAGTCATATATTAAGGTCTTTACTAGTGGTGCTTTGTTGCTACTGAGCTTAAGGTAATATGATTCAGAGACGCTCAAATATTAGGTCTAGATTTAGGAAGGATTAGTCGATGGGATTGGTACCCCTTCCTGGCCTCTCAAACAATTTGTTCGGATTAATTAGGTTTGTAAATTTATGGCATACCGTAATACTGATTCATAGACGCTTAAAGATAAATTAAGGGTGCATGACACATTTCTAAATCTCATTTTAAGTTGTTGCACTTCAAGTGTTTTGACTGGCTCATGCAAACTTCGCTGAACTGTTGTAAGCTACGAAGCATTTCTAAAGAGGAAAGACTTAAACTCGAACAATTGGTACCCCTACCAATCTGTTACAACGTAGTTTTTATCTCTTTACCTTTTTTTTCGCAATTAAAGCGCATACAGAACTTCCCGTGTGGGCATGGTATCACGGACTTTCTATTTACATATATTTTGAGTCAGCGTAAACTGAACGCTAGATATGAGATCTCTAAATATCTCCGAGATCGCTTAGAAGCTCCCCATCAACATATGTGACCCTCCACGGGATTTCAGGGAATAAGGTGAACGCAAGCACACGGCACGTTTGCACGCTAAAACAAAAGAACCAGCTTTTAAAACGTTGGCTGCGTATTAATTTCTTGCCTCATTAACTTCGCAACCATTTTCTTGCTTCGCACGGTAGAAACAAAGCAACGTGTTAAGATCTTGCTTGCAACTTTGCGCAATATAACACGGTGACCGTGCCAATTTTACAACACGCCTCTTGAAGTTAAAGTCGCTTTCGATTTGTACTAGAAGTACATCCTAGGCTGTAAGGCTTTTTAGCTCGACGATATGCTTGGCGGAATCGACACTCTATATCTAGTGCGACTTCGGCCGCCAAATCGCCAAACATAAAGTAATATCTCGAGTTGTTATTCATCGTTTAACTTCTTTGTTTGAGTTTTTTCCCTCATTTTCGAATTATTCATTTCCGAATTCCTCATTTTCTTAAAACAGCTTGCAAAACATGGGCCCAACAAAGTCCTTTGCTCTTGAAATCGTGCTGCATGAACTCTTGAAGGTAGCAAGCACAAGCTTCCTAAAATAATAAGAGCGAACGTGTATGATGTAAAGCAGATGGCTACTTCATTGGGGGTGAGCTGTGTTCTCACCTTGTTTGTCTGTTCCGCTAGGGTATCACGCGTGGTATAAGCGGACTTTCTAAGTACATGTATTCTGAGTAATTGTAAGCCTAACGCTAGATATGAGATTTATAAATATATTCGAGAAAGCCTAGAAGCTCCTCAACAACATAAATTATCATAGCTCGGAATGTATGGGTTGTCTCAATTTCCTAAATTTAGTTATTTGGGAACAGTGACCGGCAGTCGACTGCATTTCTTCAAGCGTCAATATCCATGGCTCCGTATTCTTAAACCTACGTTAAGCATGACCGAGCGCTAGACATGAGATTTATAAATCACTTCGGGATCACTTAGTAGTTCCTCATTTGTTAAGTTTTTAGAGAAATTTCCAACTGCCGATCATTCAGTGGTTTGATAACTTTGATCGGCTGTCGATCAGGTAACCAAAGTGTACGAATATATTTACGTGTGACAAAACTAACTTTACAGTTATCGACAAAATATGGCTTCATCCTGTGCTTAAGTCACAAAATCCCCTAACCTCCTTTTTGTAATATATTTGCCTCCCTTTTGTGCCGGCTTCATATATTTTTTCAAGTAAACATTAAAGATCGTGTGCTCGTAAGTTTGTTTTAACAATCTCAATTATTGTTTTAAAAAGACTCCACTTCAGTAGGCGCCCATTTGTATATTATCGCAGTTAATGGAGTGCTGATTTGTCCGTGAATATGAAAATTTCGGCAAGAGAAGAAGGAATTTCGTTCATAAAATGTCGTCTGCGGTACATACTTGAGCATCCATTTTGAATCCTTGTTTACCCATTTCTGTTGCTAGGGCTGGTCATTTTATGAAGAAAAATTAACATTTAAGGAGACGTAGCCATTTCTCGGCGAGATGGTATTCATACCGTCTGACCGACTTTTCACAGTTATGTTGACTTTTACGGTTAAATTTAAGCAGTCATAAAACACCAAAGATAGTGCTGAATAAAACTAAAAAAGTTAAAATGTATTGGTATAAATCTATAGTTTTTGAAGTTCTCATGATTTGCTTAATAGTGTTGAGCAGAGGTCAAAACAAGGGAGAGGTGGGTTCAAGGGTACTGTGCATCAGCATTAGAGGAAAGAGGAAATATCGGTCATTTGGAGATTAGGCATTATTTGTCTGTTCGGTAGCTTTGGATTTCAGGCGTCCTTTGAATATATAAAGAAGGGTATAAACTTACAAGTCCGATAGCAAGGTGTTTTTGCTAAATATGTCTGATGGTAATCCCTTCAACTGATTGTTGTCCAGCCGCCTAACAAAAAATCATTTAAAGGCGGTATTTAGTAGGTTACACCAATTAAAGAAGGTTAGGAAACACACAAAATGCTTGCAGACTTTAGCGTCGATAAAGCGATGCTTACTTTTTAGTCAGAGATGAGAAAAGGAGCCATACTGCAGAACAAAATGACTTTGAGGGTTTTTTATTCGAAGCATTGAAAACAACTGAACACTTTAAAATTCCTCTCTACCCCCTCCGTATCTTCCAATCACTCATTGTTGTAATACATAAGGCTTTACCATACAAACTTACATGTCGTGTAGACCACTTCATGAGCCAGGCGACGATGATTTGTTGTAAGGTGGGGGGGGGGGGGGGTTATGGTAGGTAATTAAAAGATACCAAAAGAAGTTTGAAAGGGAAAAGTATTGGATCAAGAATGTGTGGAATAGACAGACAATCGAAGACATATATGTTATTTGCCGGCTGGGAGGTCCGTATGGTGAAAAACTGTGACCGAGGTCTTGAAAATACTGCCCGAGGCCGTAGGCCGAGGGCAGCATTTTCAAGACCGAGGTCACAGTTTTTCACCATACGGACCGACCCTTAGCCGGTAAATAACATATTTATTGTTTTTTAAACTTGACGAAATTCTTTCCAAAAGAACCCGAATGATTTAGGGCAGTAAATACGGCAAGATCTTCCATAAACTGAACAATTTTTGAGTGAGTAAATGGTAGTTAAAATAGCGGTGATGCAAATTAAAGAGAGATGCCTCAGCGAAACATTTTCATTTTCCGTAACGATAAAAATGATTTAAAAGGCTTCCAAACAAACTTTGAAACATTATTTTTACAAGTATCTGCCACAATCTGACACCTGTCAATTAGAGAGCGCGTAAGAAAAAAAAGCGCAAGAAGATTTGAAAAACAACGGAACTAGTTTGGCAAGGATTGTCACGACAATGTTTTCTTCAAAAACAGTCAATGATATAACGGAAAGTATTATTCACTCTCATCGACGATTCATTCATGTACGAAGATTTACCTCTGTTCATTAAGTAAACGGCGAGGAAAGTAATTGTGAGTAAATTCAAATTTTTTATTTTGAAGTTGTGAGAGTTTGCTCGTTTGTTTGCTGCAACGGCGTGTGTAAATCTGGTCTTTCCTCCACAAAAACTGAATTCGAACGGCACACTCCAACGAGACACAAGGGGATTTAATGCGGCCTTTTCTCAATAAATTCCTTCAGTTTCTGTTGTGCAATTTATGGTCCAAATGTCCAAATTGAACGGACTTTGAAAGACTCACCAAGAGCGTATATTTATTGTCGAACTGAAATTAAAACTTCGCTCGCTCTTTTACTACGAACAAATTGTTTGAGAAAATTCAGACATTAAATGAATGAAAGTTCCATTGTTCAGTTTACCTGTAACCAAATACCTCACGTTTTAACTTTCTAAGTACTTTTTGTGAATGATTAAAATCAATTGCAGACGGTTTTTAGGCCGCTTGTCAACCGACGTAATGACACCATTGCCTATACAAATTCATTCTGAAACCAATATTTTTTTGTCAACTAAATTGATTTGAGAGAGAGAAAGAGAGGATTCATAAGTCGGCTTGAGGTAGTGACCGATGTGTTTGCTTAAAAATACTGCCCAGCGGGCAAAACGAGGTATATTTATGAAAAATGGCAACGAAATTTGAGATGGACAGGGCGACTCACGAAAGCGTTACCGTGGCCCGTGGGCAGAGATAGGAAAATACTGACCGGGTAAAGAACCAATCAGATTGCAGGATTCGTTACCGTGCCCTCTAAAAAAACAATAATGTATATTATTTATTTTCAGACAAGTTTTGTGCCTCTTCGGTCCTGGATTTGCTTTGGAATTTAACCAAGGGTTTTGTTTCCTTTTTTCAAGTTCCACGTTTAGGCTCGTTTACGTAATAAACTTAGGTTTGTGAAAAAAATCGCCAATCCAAAGTAGTTCACAACGTGATTAGAAAAGGTTTTTGTTATAAAGTTTTCGTTTGAGGCTACTTTCATATTCTGTTTTAGATCACATCGTTCAATTTTCTTTGCAGAAAACTTTCTATACATTTATTAGCAACATAATCAGCAGAAGCTAAATAAAACAGTTTTCAGAATTCGTTAAAGGTATTTGCTGACACAGTGGAGAACGCTGAAGGAGTGCTCTGATTAGCTTCTCTAACTCAGAATTTTCTTAGGTTTCACCATTCGTAGACTTGCTCGGGTTCGAGCTCGAAAGCATTATAGTCGTTGCAGGAATATATGGGCGAAAATAATCATTTTTTGCTATGCTGTCTCACTGTTTTAGGACAAGAAGACAGTCGAGGCATTATTTTCCGATTCGATCGGTAAAGTTCTTGACAAGTAAACACCGTCTGGGATTTGCGCTCGAAAGCATTTCAACGTTGTAGGAATAAATTAATTAAAATAATATTTGTGTACTATATTGTCTACTGGAGAACAAAGTCATTTAAGAAAAAAAGTGAAAAAGACCGTGTTAGATCCTGATGGTTAAAGCGAACGATATTTAGAGGGCTTCGAAAAATAATGTTGTAACTAAGTCTTCATGTTCCTCTTAGCTATACGAAATATTCAAGAAGGATTGATTCGTTGAAAATATTACTCTTGAATGATCTTTCTGACACTTATTACCACATAGAGCAACAGGTCAAATATAGATTTCAGCTCTCTTCGTTTGACCTGACCCTGCGTTGAATTGTAGCACGGTGCACATATATGCTGGACAACGTCACGTTATCGTATAGTTTTTCAAGAAATTGCTCTCTTTTAATGATGCATCATGTGGCATTTCTCTGTTCTTATATAAATACTTATCACCGGAAAACTTGAACTTAAGCAGTGTAACTGTTAAAAAAAATATATATATATATATCGCAGCATTGCCTTCTTTACACTGTGTTTTCTTCGGTAATGCGTGTAACAAACAACAAAATTTCCTTGAACCAAATCATTTTTAAAAGAATATTTCCTAATCCAAGTGTTGGTCACGTTTTCTTGGGATGTAGAAAATACGCACTTGAGCTTCCTTTTTTTTTTCTTTGCTATTTTTTTCTCTGAGAAAAAACTGGCAAGGATGATCAATTTGTTGGAAAAAAGCTATCAATAATGTAAGAATGAAAACTGTGATGCAGAGTACTATTGACGTCTGTGCTCGCCGAGTGAAATTCAGGTACAGGTGGCCCAAGCTCTATATGAGAGAGAAGTATTTTACGGGAGTTTAGGCTCCGCTCTGTAACTCTTCAGCGAGAATTTTAAATGACCAGCATTTCTAAAGTCGTGCGAACTCGCGGTAAGAACTGTGAAACTCGGAGACCATTACGACACGGTCGCCTTGGACGCGAGTCAAAGCAGCCCATAGTCGAACATACTAGACCAAGAATGACACTCAGTCGTCCGTAAAAAGAAAACGATTAGTGGAAATCCCGCCCTTAAAAAGTGTCCATAAGTCTTTGGCAGAACTTCTATGGATCGAATATATTCCGATAAAATCGAAGACAACTATCTGGCTTTCGCGCTGCAGCGTATCGAAATTGTCGCTATCTACGGCGTAAATAGCAACACACAACATAAAATCGTTGCATGGTATAATATACTGAAAAGATTATAAAAGGAAAAAAATAATAGAAATTAAGACTTTAGAGCAAGCTCTTCTGTATCGCGATATATCTAGCTTTTCTTTGACATCTACAACCACAACCACAACCTCCTGTTTTTACGCCAGGTTGGAAGGAATACATCGATAAATCAGAAATCGCATTGTGCTGTTAATAGCAACATCAATCAACCTAAGGGTTTAGAAGTTCGTCATTCTTTGAAAAAATAGACTATTTTATCTCAATCTCTTACTATTTTACAACCCGGTCTCCATTTCTCTGAGCCGATAGTATGTCTATCGGAAGGCTATGCAGCTGGTTGTTTACTCAACCACATATCAAAAAATTGATCCAACCACGTTTAACAAGAACGGGTTATAATGCTGATAAAATATGCTTGAGCTATGAGCATCCAATCATCACATTCTTGGAAAAAATAATTCCATTGAATTTTGTCTTAAAACTTTCAGATCTGAAATCAGTTTCAAACTAATCATGGGTTATCTTAACCCAGCTTTGAACAACCTCGCCCAGTAGATTAAGTAAAAGGGTCTTGGTTAACAATCAAAGTTGGTTATTGCTCTTGCGAACTTACTGTGGTCAATCTCATTAAGATGTTGCTACATATGAGTTAAATAGACGCAGTTGGTAATGCGAATTTATGAGGCTGTTAATTAATCAATGGAACGAGGAAACGAATCTTAGCTTACAGCCATCCCAGGTGAGAAATGTTACTGTGTTGAATACGCAATGGCTTTCAAAGCAGCTAATGACGAATACTTATAGTTATTAGCGACATATCATTGTCATTCCCTGTTAGGATATCACTGCCCTTTTAAATTGAAATGCACACGGTACAGATTTGTTTAATCTTAGCTTACAGCCAAGCCAGGAGAGTATTGTTGCTGAAAATATCTTGTGATAAGTCGTTCAAATGGTTGTTACTCAAGTTCCTGTTAGAAAAAAATTGATACAACTGTGTTAAATACATACGGTTTTCAATACTCTTGAAAGATACTTTTATAAAGAGATTAGAGACCGCTTTTATTCCAAAGTCTTTGTTTCACCTTCGCACGAATTTTCCGCTTCAAGAACCCATTTTTTTTTTAGATGTATTTCGTAGATCAAGTTATCAAACTAATGAGGATGAAAAAATGGTAGTAGATTCAGCTATGGACAAATAATCAACTTTCCGCAGCTAAATACGTGTATGATTGCATAGATCATGAACCAGTGATCTACAACCATTTCTTGTTCGAAATAACTTGGCGGTGAACGACATAGTACAGAACGTAATAACTTGAAAATGTCTCAAAGGTTTTGTTACTTATTTCAATATTAATAATAACAAAAAAAAGCAACTTAAGAAAAACGGCATTCAGTAGTAAACTCTTCCAGATGTACGCACCGAACAGTTTTACTCAAAATCGTCCGTTGTACACCAGAAATGGATAAATTGCATTATTGTTCCAGCCATTTCTCAGTGGGATGGCATTCATACTATTAGACCTACTTTTTCAAAGTTATCTTTGACGTTTAAGGCTATATTTGAGCAGTCATATAACACCAAAGATAGTTCTGAATATAACTAAAACAGTTAAAATAAATTGGTATATATCTACGTTTTTTGAAGTTCTCATGATTTGCTTGATATTTCAGTTTCTAAGGGCTTCCTATGCATTAAGTACCAGGTATTGCGAGCAGAAACAGAAAGCGTGCTCCGCCGTTATTTTTCACATTCTACAATTTTTTTTTCGATTCCACTTTGCCTTCACGAAGTCACGAAGTACTGCCTTATTGTTTAGCTTTGTTCTTGTTTTGTGACCTGCTGACATGGACGTTAAGATATTTCTTAGTGTAGCCACGAGGTTACAGCTTTGAGTTTACAAGTACAGTTTTCCTTTTACATGGCTCGAGAGACTCGGGAGATTGTAGTTCGGGTTAGGAATGACCCCCGTAGCAAACCTACGTTCAAAAAATTCAATATTGAAGAATTTCCGGTCATTGACGTCGAAGTCACCACCAAAAGGCTGGTGTAAGATTGATTTAGAAGTCGCTCTTACTCAGTTAAGATGAAGAATAAGATTCATTCGCTTCGTAATCTGCAGTTTAGTCTGCAACTTAAATAGTACCTCAACAATTGATCTCTCGCTAATACTCACAATGCTGCTGTGGTGAGGGGAATTTTCCACGGAAACGACATCAATTCTTTTCCTGCACAGTTCACACGTAACAGATTGTATGTTCCCTTCAACATGCGGCACTCACAAGGGCCTGGGCACTCTGAATATTAGACAGTAAATATTGTTCATATAGTTAAATCGCTAAAAAATGTGTAATATGTCATCACTGAGTTTGCCTTTCAAAGAGAAAACTAACTTATTTTATAGCATTGAGGAAGAAAAAGAAAGTCGCTTTCGAATGATAGTTTACAACGGAATGCACGAGATGAACTTTTAAACTTAGGCATTTAAATTTGCGAAATTTTTCAACTTTAGAGCATCTTCTTTAAACTCATTACTAACATACTCTTATCATTGTCAGCATTTAGAGAAGTCAGAATTTAAGCTAAAACAAAAAAAAATTCATCAAACTATAGCAGAGGGGAGAGTTTCCTTCTGAGAGGCTGAACAATGCTAAATAACCAGAATAACTAAAAAATGGGTCTCAGCTTCATACGTGAGAAAAGATTGATGTTTCTATTGCGTGAATTAAAAAGTGGATATGATGAAATGCTGCTTACAAACGGTATGACAAAATTAATCAAGAAAAATTAGTTCAAAAAATTGAAAACTAAAATTACCAAAACTAATCAAAATAAATGATTTCTTTAACTCTCACGAGTGACCAAGAGAGAATTTCTCCCCACAATATCCATACAATTTCAAGCGAACAAGTGATGATAATAAAGAGAGATATCAATAAAGGGGTTATTAGTTGATCCAGTAACAAATTCTCAGAACTAAGATCATAGTAACTGTACCGCAGTTAGTAAATAGAATTACTAATGAGATCTTGGAAGTGAGAGAGTTAATTGAAACAAACTTTGTAAAATAAACATCGTGCAAAAATCCTTTCTGGTCGCAGGCAGCCCATTTGGCAATTTACAAAGCGGGGCAAACCAAAAAACAAATCCAGTGAGTAGCAGGGTGGACAGCTTGAACCTAGACCACTAGATTACAAACTTTGCACCATAACCACTCTACCAAACTTGCCTCTTTCCAAAAAAAGATTGTCATTTTGATAGATTTGATCAAAGAAAGCTTAATTTGAAAGAAGAACTGTCTAAAATATTGATAATCTATCGCAGTCTAGAAGAACGGGGCAAATTACGAGAGCGACTACACGAGGGCGGAGAACCGTGGAGGAGAGATACTAAGAATTAACAAGATGCAAATAAATTAATCAAATAGTACACATTTAGGCATCCAATTGAAAACTGATATAGTTCCATTACACTAGTGTAAGAAATAAACTCACCTTCAATGCTGAGGCTGATTTCTCTCCTTGATACGTTATTATCTCTTCGTACCTCGCAGCTGTAATTCACATTCTTTTCTGCAGCTACAAGCTGATGTCTTACACTGGTACTATTTTGAACAACAACACCATTTTTTCTCCATACAATGTATGGAGCTGGCGCACCTTCCACCGGGCACCACAGGTCAGAGGTTCTGTTCGAAAATACAGTCTGTGTCTTGGGTACTTGGATCATGGTGGGTGTGGCTACATTAGGTAATTGATTAAAAAGAACACATATTATGTATCATACAGAACAAGCAAACCGCAGGCATAATATGTGTGGTAAATACATTTTGTATGGACAACCGTTTTTACTCCAAAGTCACGGAGGACTTCTGTCGGTCTCGTTCTTAGTCTGTTTCTCTTTGTCTCTATCTGTGGCTGTTCGTCTGTCTGGTTGTATACCTGATACAAAGCTACTTAATACGGGAATAAATACTGCTATATGTGAAAAAAAACGCAATAGTAATGTAAGCCGACGTTATATGTCCTGAATAAAAATTGTTATGTCGTGAAATTACAGTTGAATTTAAAGACTCTAACCAAGTGCCTTAACGGTGATTAACTTAGCAAGAAATATCTTACCTCTTTGATTGAAGGATTTTTCCGAATATTTTGCAGTCAAATTATGTCTGTCATCAGGGAAAAAACCCAACCACAAATACCGTCCACTGGATCGCACTACAGTAGTTTTGTGATCTCCACAGAATACACCAAGAACGTTGGCTGACCGATCATTGCCGTCACGAATCTCAAGATAGTGATCCTGTAGACATGGTCGAGGATTCCACCCGTAGCTGCGCATGGTAAACTTTAGTTCCACGTAGTGTCCTTTTGGAGCTGAGAGAACATGTGTACTATAAAACCAAGGAACTCTCTTCCATCCTTTTACTTGTTGAGGATATTTCAAAAAAACTGCAGCAAATGCAACAAGCTAATTACTTTGCTTATAAAAAGGAAAGTTTGATAGATATCGTAGGTGAAGGCTTAATGGTATATACCAAGAGAAAGAAAAAGTCTGCAGGTTTACATAACAAGGGCCGCCATTTTAGACCTCAGCTGATCTCGGTCTTACAAGTATCACTGATCCACTAATCAGATATCAGATCAATAAACTTCAAAACATCTATCGCACGACTGCAAAATAAATTCTCATTCAGATCTCGAGTTCAACGGGCTTGAGATAGCTATTACAAAACTGAGTCTTCCATTCTAACCAAAAACTTACTAACGCTTTACATTTGCAGCTACTTTTACTGAGAAAAGTGTTTCAGAAGATAAAGGAAAGTGGTTTATTAATGCATTAGAGGAATAATTTGTTGACTTCATCTTATTCTAGCACTTTACTTTGAAGTTTGATTGTATAAGGTAAATGCAGTGGCAATGTTTTTGACAGGTTCAGTCTCGAGCTCAAAGTAGGACTAGGTAAACGTTTCGGACCACTTTCTCTCACCACCGAACAAGCATGCACAACATGTTGCATGCCTAGAAGCAGTTTGATATTACACGCGGGTATGAGAAGTTTTCATCCCACGTGATTATTACATTACATTTAAGCACTGGCATATATTGCAGTTCAAGAAAGCCTGACATAACAATTGCCAACAGATCCTCATGCCCACCTTGCAGTTTTTCTTGTCGCTCTATCCATCCATTCAACCTTGCACTCTCCTCCCTTCCTCTCCTCTTTTCCTCCCTTTACTCGCCCTTTCCCGGGCCTTCCCAAGCATTCTACTCTTCCTCCCCTCCCACACTACCCATGAAGGGCTCCCATTCCCTCCCACATGTCAACAAATGCAAATATTTATCATTTTAGTAAACACTTTCGACAACAGTTGTGAACAACTGAAGGGCTTACCGAAAAGGAGGATGAAACTCCACTTAGCCATTGAGGGTACCATCATGACGTGTTTCAGTTTGTTTTCTGCAGAAGAAAAGTTAATGTCTCAATTTGTTTCTTTCATCAAAAGTGGTTAGTAAATTAAATCTTTTCGAAGCAGCTCGATGTTTTATACACAAGTTTCTGGAGTGAACTCTTGAGGTTTTAATGAATTTGTCTCCATCGGCTACAGAACGAACGTATTTCAAAGTAAAACAGAAAAAACCTCAGACTATCTTGACACTTGCTGGAAAGTTGAATTTAAAAAAGATAGTCATTGTTTAACTCTGCTGAAAATTAAGATGTTGTTTTTCCATTGCTCATCAACAATACTTTTCATAACCTGCATTAAACAATCGAAAGAAAAAACTCCTTTTTGTCCTAGAACATTCCCCTTTGTAATCTAGAATAATAAAAAGAAGATCGCGTTAGTTGCATTATGACTCATGAGAAAAAAATTACTTCAAAACTAATAAATACAGCCACCATGGAGCTTTACCCATTGTTCAGTCATGCATAGCTAAAAATTCACGTACTCTATAAGTGGCAATGTATGTTAAGACCTGGTAAAAGGAAAGGAGTAATTTTGTCGTCTTGTCTGGTAGCTGCTATTCATACTTCGTAGAACATTTGAATATTGTGATAAAAATTTTGGTTTATTCTCAACTGATAAACCTGATATTCAACTTTACATTGAACTTTTAGATAGGTTTAACTCCCGAAAAATTTCAATTCGTTCCTGCATCTTACTCATTGATAAATTTGTTTCAACATTTTTGTGCCTGTTATTCACAAGAGGGAAAAAATTTAACAGTTTATTTAATAATACTGCTGTCATGGATTGAGCACATATCCTGATGCATCAAAAATGGACAATTTCATATGAAACCGAGTTAATTCTATTTGAAGCATTATCTTAGCGAGAATGGAGGCATTAGTTTTTAGCCAATGAGTTGCATTTCATAACAACGGACCTTTGAGCTATGGTAAAAGAGATTGAAATGAAAAAAAATGTTTATTTTCCTTTTAATCGAAAAGAGGTGATAGCGTTTTCCCTCGAATGACTAAAATTTAATTTTTTTATCGTAGTGTTAGCGTAGTCTCCGACTTGAAAGTCGGAGACTGCGCTAAGATCTCAGTTAGTACGACCAAAGGACGCTGTCGACCCGGCTAAACAAGATGGTGTAGTTTACAGGATTTTCTGTGAATGCGGCAAGGTATACATCGGAGAGACTGGAAGACCTATTCAAGACAGAATTAAGCAGCACGATCGAGACATCCGACTCGCCCGTACCGAGACCTTCGCCGTTTTAGAGCGTGCCCACAACACCGGACACAAGCCACTCTGGAACGACGTAAAGTTTATTGATCGTGACCCTTATTACTACACGCACAGAGTCAAAGAGCCAATTCATATAAGACTTCACCCTAACAAAATAAAAAAAAAACAGCTAATCAGAGCAGAGCATCATGCTTTATAAGATCACGGATGACCAGTCGACCTAATCGCCTGAAGAAGACTAACAGTATGCAGTCGAAACATCGCGATCTACATCAAACGTGACAACATCGTGAGACAAACGAAAAAGTTGGCTTTTATTATTATTCACCACGATGAATAACCACAACCTTTTTCACGAAATTGACCGACATTTATTTCTTCTGAATTCTAAAAGATGTGCGTGATTAGAATTGACGCTTCATCTTCAAAATTTACATTATTAACGACACTAATTTCTAATTCTCTGGTCGATTAAACGCGTCATTAGGGACCAAGGTTAAAAAAAATCTCTCCTCTTTCAAATGTCTTTTTGAGTGATGAATCATATGATGAATCTCGTTTTTCCCACTACCCTCTTCCCTGAGAAAACGTCGGTATGGTTGGGAGAATTAAGAATTTATTGTTTGGAAGTAAACAGTTATAAAGTTATTTAAATACTGAAGGTTATCAAAATTCTAGTAGTTTTTATATCGTCCTAAAGAGCATGTGAACAAACTGTTTTTCTTTTTCTTTTTTTTCTTATTTTAGTTCCTTTTAATTTCATTGATGCTGACGAAAGAAATGCGAACGTTGACAAAAAAAAAATTGAAAATTAGTAATTTTTAGAACCCGCATCATCCGCAAGCCGACTGCTTCTTGTCTCCAACTCAGTTTTCATTTGACTTTCAAATTTTTGGGTTTACCAACTGATCGCCAATTTTTCCTTTTTTTTTTGTTTTGATATCTTAAATGTAAAACAACAATTCAAAGTGGACACTCCTGTGCAGATTTTTCCACTCTGAAGTCCGAAGATCTCACCGCCAAATCTTGTTGTGTTTCTCAAAGCATTTGGACATTTTAACAAGTTCATTGTTCTTGATTCTCGTCAGTAGTTTATACAACATTGTAGTAATGTTCATAGAGAGAAAATAATTTTTGATCAGTTTTACAGAAGTGCTATGTTTCCTTTGTTGTGAAACCACTAGGAAAGTTCATCGCAGAGTTCATGTTTCGATGATTTCACAGAACCTAAAGAAACTAGACGGATCGAATAACAGACTATACGTTCCAGAGATAAATAGTGAACAATGAATATTCCGTTAGAGTACAAAACCAACACGTATTCATCAACAGCATCGACATCTGTACCGGAAATGAAGTTATTTTGCGATACACAGAAAAAACTGCTCATCGTCTTTAAATCAACTTTTTTTCCCCAAGAAGGATAAAATAATTGACTACTTAGTGTAGAGGAGAAAGCTACAAAGCTTTCACATTAAGTACCTGATCATATTCAAAGATAACTATCGTTTGACAACTGACGTTTTCATTAGTTCGCACCAATATTCAACTTAAAAATGCAGATGATGCCATTATTGACGCACAAATTTTCAGATCAGAAATTTTTGTTTCGCCGTGTATATAAAAGACGATTTTTTGTGTTAATTCTTTGAAACCGGATCTCAAAAGTTATATGATATTGTCCTGTGGTTGAAATATTTTTCTTACATCAGTTACTCTCTGTTAGGAAACAAAAAGTTGAAACAAAGGTGGATGTAGTTTAAATAATTATTATTACTATTTTCATTATCATTTATTACTCTTATGTTATTATCTGCAGCGTACCGAGTATTAATGCATAAAAATATTGCCCCAGTAGGTGCAAAACATAACCTATGCTGTTCTGTCGAAATTTAATACTGAAAAAGTTGAGGTCTTAAAATTTCCTTTTACTTTCATTGATGTTGAGGAAAGAAATGCTAATATGAAAGAAATGGAATATTAGTAATTTTTAGAACCGACATCATCCACAAGCTGACTGCTTCTTGTCTCCAACTCAGTTTTCATTTGACTTTCAAATTTTTGGTTTTACAAACTAATCAACAATTTTTCCTTCTTCTGAAGTCCGAAGATCTCACCACTAAATCTTGATGTGTTTCTCTAAGAATTAGGACATTTTAACAAGTTCATTGTTCTTGATTCTCGTCAGGAGTTCACGCAACATTGTAGTAATCTTTATAGAAAGAAAATTAAATTTTGATCAATTTTAAAGAAGTGCTATGTTTCCTTTGTTTTGAAACCACTAAGAAAGTTCTTAGTGGAGTCCATTTTTCGGTGATTTCACGGAGCTTAAAGACACTAGACGGATCGAATAACGGACAATACGTTCCAGAGATAAATAATGAATGATAAATATTCCATTAGAGTACAAAACAAACACGTATTCATCAACAGAATCGACATCTGTACCAGAAATGAAGTTATTTTGCGATAAACCGAAAAAATTGCTCACCGTCTTTCAATTAACCTGAGGAAGCACCGGTATGGTCGAGAGAATTAAGACTTTATTGGTTAAAAGTTAACAGTTATAAACTAGAAGAGTTATTTATATACTAGAAGTTATTGAAACTCTACCAGTTTTTACGTCTTCCTGAAGAGCATGTGGACCAAGTATGTCTTTCTTTTTTCTATTTGTATTTTATTTTATTTATTTCCTTTTAATTTCATTGACGCTAAAGAAAGAAATGCGAACCTCGACAAAAATATAAAAAAGTTAATATTGGTAATTTTTAGAACCTGCCTGCTTCTTGTCTCTGCCTAAGTTTTCATTTGACTTTCAAATTTTTGATTTTACAAACTAATCACCAATTTTTCTTCTTTTTTTTTTTCCTAAGTGTAAAACAAAAATTCAAAGTGGACGCTCCCATGCAGATTTTTCCACTCTGAAGTCCGAAGATCTCACCACAAAATCTTGATGTGTTTTCTCTAAGCATTTTAACAAGTTGTTTGTTCTTGATTCTCGTCACTAATTTACACAACATTTTAGTAATGTTTATAGAGAGAAATTAAATTTTGATCAGTGTTACTAAAGCGCTATGTTTCCTTTCTTTTGAAACAACTAAGAAAGTTCATTGTACAGTTCATTTTTCGGTCATTTCACAGAACTTAAAGACATTAGACGGACCGAAGAACAGACTGTACGTTCCAGAGATAAAAAGTAGAGAATAAATATTCCGTTAGAGTACAAAACCAACACGTATTCATCAACAGAATCGACATTTGTACCGGAAATGAAGTTATTCTGCGATACACCGAAAAAATTGCTCACCGTCTTTAAATTAACAATTTTGCCGCAAGAAGGATAAAGTAATTGACTACTAAGGGTAGAGGAGAAAGCTACAAAGCCATTATGTTCCTCAATATTGATTGTCCTTTTACACTTTTCGAGCCTGATCGTATTTATCCACAAAAGCAGCAGAGAATGAATACACAGAGAAGTAAAGGTTTTTACAGCTGCTGTTAAGTGTTTTTTTTCAAATAAATTCAAAGTTAGGACGAGAATTTTAATCGCGTAATTCGTTAAAGTCACAGGTACAACAAAAGTAGAAAAGAAAATTAGTTTAGGTTTAAAGAAAGGGCTGATTACTACTTTTATTGGAAACTAACTGGATAATTGATAGAATGCTGCAGCAAAATGAAGACTTTCTAACCAAAACTTAATCCCTGATCATATCGAAAGATAACTATAGTTCGACAACTAACGTTCGCTTCAGATCAGAATTTCTGTTTTGCCGTGTGCATAAAGACGATTTTTTATGTTAATTCTTTGAAACCGGATTTAAAAAAAAATATTATGTTGTCCTGTAGTTGAAAATATTTTATCCTACGTCAGATACCCTCTGCTAGGAATCAAGAAGTTGAGACAAAGGTGGATGTAGTTTGAATAATTATCATTACTATTTTCATCATCATTTACAACTCTTATGTTATTATCTGCAGCTTACCGAGTGTTAATACATAAAAAAAATTGCCCTGTCAGGTGCAAAACATAACCTATATTGTTTTGTCGGAATTTAATACTGAAAAAGTTGAGGTCTTAACTCTTCGCTAACTAGAAAAATTTATAAACAAAAGGGAAACAAATTTCCACTATCAAACTTTTGCATTAATTTTCGCGCATTAGTTTATCTCCTGCCGACGTGACATGCCTGTCACACGGGGAAAATAAGCTTCACCAGTTAACCAAAAAAAAAGGGACCATCTGAGCGGACAACATTACAAAGTCTATGACATTAGAAGGTAGCAATGAATTGTCTCCCACTCGTGCACGTATTTACTGACAACCACCGCTACATGTTAACAGAACTTGACTTAAGGTAACGTTACACCGGCATCCACAAGCTAACTGCTTCTTGTCTCCAACTCAGTTTTCATCTGACTTTCAAATTTTTGATTTTACGAACTAATCGACAATTTTTCCTCTTTTATATATATTAAATGTTAAACAACAATTTAAAGTGGACGCTCCCATGCAGATTTTTCCATTCTGAAGTCCGAAGATCTTACCACTAAATCTTGATGTGTTTCTCTAAGCATTTGGACATTTTAACAAGATGATTGTATTTGATTCTCGTCAGCAGTTTACGCAACATTGTAGTAATGTTTATAAAGAGAAAATTAATTTTGATCAGCTTTACCGAAGTACTATTTTTTCTTTCTTTTGACACCACTAAGAAAGTTCATTGTACAGTTCATTTTTTCTGTGATATCACAGAACCTAAAGAAACCAGGCGGATCGAATAACAGACTATACGTTCCAGAGATAAATAGTCAAGAACAAATATTCCGTTAGAGCGCAAAGCAAACACGTATTCATCAACAGAATCGACATATGTACCGGAAATGAAGTTATTTTGCGATACACAGAAAAAAATGCTCACCGTCTTTAAATTAGCAATTTTGTTGCAAGAAGGATAAAATAATTGACTACTAAGGGTAAAGGAGAAAGTTACAAAGCTATTACATTAAGTACCTGAATATTGATTGTCCCTTTACACTTTAAGAGCCTGATTGCATTTATCCACATAAGCAGCAGAGAATAAATACACAGAGAAGTAAAGGTTTTTACAGCTGCTGTTAAGTGTTGTTTTAAATAAATTCAGAGTTAAGACAATAATTTTAATCGCGTGATGCGTTGAACTCACGAGTACAACAATTAGCTGAAAAACGTAACCTATGTTGTTCTTTAGGAAATTAATACTGAAAAAGTCGTTGTCTTTATTCCGCTTGGCTAGCTAGAACAATTAAAAAAAAAAAAGGAAACAAATTTCCGCTATCAAACCTTTGTATTATTTTGCGCGCGTTAATTTATCCTTCGCCGACGTGACATGCCTGTCACACGAGCAAAATAAGCTTCATCTGCCAACCAAACAACCATAAGGACCATTATTAACAAAGGGACGTCATTTGAGTTTTTTCTATGCAGTCCGGAACCTCCACAACACGAATTTGAAAGCAACTCATTTTGTTTGTTGGCTTCATAGGAAACTAAAACTTGCAATTATTTTAAAAAATACTCAGATATGGATTAGACATGAATATTGATTTTGACGGCGACCTGAGAACTGACTCGGATGAAGAAGAAGAAGAAGATGAAATAAGCGATATAGGCACAGTTAACCCATACTGGCAGGATGCGCCTCGGCAATTATGAAAATATCTTTACGCACAGGCGTCCCAAGTTCACGTCATGAGAAAAAGCAAGCGATTGATTCATGAAAGCGTCACGCGTTGTGTGACTCGGTGTTACGTTACGAGAGGAAATGTTAAGAATTTAAATCAACTATTTTGCCCCAAGGAGGATAAAATAATTGACCACTATGGATAGAGAAGAAAGTTACAAAGCCTTTACATTAAGTACCTGAATATTGATTGTCCCTTTACACTTTCCGAGCCTGATCGCATTTATCCACATAAGCAGCAGAGAGTAACTACACAGAAAAGTAAAGGTTTTTACAGCTGCTGTTAATTGTTGTTTTAAATAAATTCAAAGTTAGGAAGAGAATTTTAATCGCGTTTTTCGTTAAAGTCACACGTACAACAAAAATAGAAAAGAAAATTAGTTTAGGTTTAAAGAAAAAGCTGATTACTACTACTATTGGAGGCTAGCCAGACAACTGATAGAATGCTGCAGCAAAATGAAGATTTTCTGACCCAAATTTGATCCCTGATCATATTAAAAGATAACTATCGATGACGAGCATTCTTATCATCACTCGTCGAAAAAGGAACAAGGGATTTGATGAATCGCGTTTTTCCAACTACCCTCTTTCCTGAGAAAGCCCCGGTATGGTTTAGAGAATTAAGAATTATTGTTTAAAAGTTAACAGGTATAAACTAGAAGAGTTATTTATATACTAGAAGTTATTGAAACTCAAGTAGTTTTTACGTCTTCCTAAAGAGCATGTGGACCAAGTGTGTCTTTCTTTTTCCTATTTTTTTTCATTTATTTCCTTTTAATTTCATTGATGCTGAAGAAAGAAAAGCTAGCCTCGACAAAAATATAAAAAATTGAATATTGGTAATTTTTAGAACCTGCATCATCCACAAGCTGACTGCTTCTTGTCTCCGCCTAAGTTTTCATTTGACTTTCAAATTTTTGGTTTTACAAACTAATCACCAATTTTTCCTCTTTTTTGTTCTTAAGTGTAAAACAAAAATTCCAAGTGGACGCTCCCATGCAGATTTTTCCACTCTGAAGTCCGAAGATCTCACCACAAAATCTTGTTGTGTTTCTCTAAGCATTTAGACATTTTAACAAGCTGATTGTTCTTGATTCTCGTCAGTAGTTTACACAACATTGCAGTAATGTTTATAGAGAGAAATAAAATTTCGATCAGTGTTACAGAAGCGCTATGTTTCCTTTGTTTTGAAACCACAAAGGAAGCTCATTGTACAGTTCGTTTTTCGGTCATTTCACAGAGTTTTAAGACACTAGACGGATCGAATAACAGACTGTACGTTCCACAGATAAAAAGTGAAGAATAAATATTCCGTTAGAGTATAAAATCAACACGTATTCATCAACAGAATCGACATCTGTACCGGAAATGAAGTTATTCTGCGATACCCCCAAAAAATTGCTCACCGTCTTTAAGTTAACAACTTTGCCGCAAGAAGGATAAAGTAATCGACTACTTAGGGTAGAGGAGAAAGCTACAAAGCTATTACATTAAGTACCTGAATATTGATTGTCCCTTTACACTTGCAGAGCCTGATCGCATTTATCCACATTAGCAGCAGAGAATAAATACACAGAAACGTGAAGGTTTTTACAGCTGCTGTTAAGTGTTGTTTTAAAGAAATTCAGAGTTATGACAATAATTTTAATCGCGTGATGCGTTTAAGTCACGCGTACAACAAAAATGGATAAGAAAATTATTTTAGGTTTAAAGCTAAAAAAGGACTGATTACTACTTTTATTGGAAACTAACTGGACAATTGATAGAATGCTGCAGAAAAATGAAGACTTTTTACTCCAAATTTAATCCCTGATCATATTGAAAGACAGTTATCATTCGGCAACTGACGTTTTCATTAATGCACACCAGTATTCAACTTATAAATACAGATGATGCCATCATTGACGCTCAAATTTTCAGATCAGAAATTTCTGTTTCGTTGTTTACGTAAAAGATGATTTTGTGTGTTAATTTCAAGCCAGATCTCAAAATTATATGATGTTGTGCTATGATTGAAAATATTCTTTCTATATCAGTTCCCCTCTGCTAGGAAACAAAAAGTTGAAAAAAAGGTGGATATAGTTTGAATAATTATCATTTCCATTTTTACTACCATTTACTTCTCTTATGTTATTATCTGCAGTTTATAGAGTATTAATGCATAACAAATTGCCCCGTTAGCTGAAAAACGTAACCTATGTTGTTCTGTAGGAATTTAAAACTGGAAAATTCGTTGTCTTTATTCTTGGCTAGCTAGAACAATTTGAAAAAAAGGGAAAAATTTTCTGCTATCAAACCTTTGCATTATTTTGCGGGCGTTAATTTATCCTTAGCCGACGTGACATGCCTGTCACACGAGGAAAATAAGCTTCACCAGCCAACCGAACAACCAGAAGGACCATTTTTACAAAGGGACGCTATTTGAATTTTTTCTATGCAGTCAGGAATCTCCACAACACGAATTTGAAACCAACTTATTTTGTTTGTTGGCTTCAAAGGAAACTGAAACTTGCAGCTATTTTAAAAGATACTCCGATATGGAGTAGACATGAATATTAATTTTGAGGACGACCTGGGAACAGACGCGGAAGAAGAAGAAGAAGAAGAAGAAGAAATAAGCGATGTAGGTACAGTTAACCCAAGCTGGCAGGATTCGCCTCAGCAATTATGTAAATATCTTTACGCACAAGCGTCCCAAGCTCACGTTGAGAGAAAAAAAGCAAGCGATTGATTCATAAAAGCGTCACGCGTTGTGTGACTTGGTGTTAAGTAACGAGGGGGAACGTTGAGAATTTAACCACGTTGTAAGGAATAATATGGGGAACGAAATGTGGTCGATTAACAACGATACGTATATTTCGAAATATTATTTACGCGTAAAATCAGTAGAATTTACTTAAATCTTGTGTGTCCGTTGTGGTTTCTGGCGTTCTCTGCCGTTTTAAGCTCGCTTTTCCTACTATTATTCCCGCTACAACAACAACTTTATTTTTCAACAACAACTTTATTTTTCACCCCAAAATATACAAGAAAGAAGAATTTATAATAATAGTACAGACAATGATAGGGGCGCTGGCTGCCCGAAATAACCTAAGAGTAAAAAATGCCAGCCAGCTAGAAGTGGAAGTCAACTTTACTTCGTTAATTCATGAAAAAATCGTTTGCATTCTCTCGAGACGTGAGCTTGGGATGCCTGCTTTACGTTTAGCAATGGAAGCAAAGTGAGGATTTGAGTGACAAAATAATTTTAATTTAGTTCTTAAATTGAAAATCTGAACAATTTTTGAATTAAGAAAAAAAAACTTTTTCTCTCTCTCATAGTGTTAGATTTTTAGGCTATTTACTGAACTGTTTAGTTCGCTTCCGTTTATCTTCTCTAATTTCTATATACTCCTTTCCCGGTATAATTGCGTTCCGAATGCTGCAATTACAACAGAATTCCACATACGTGACAGTAAATGATAGAACTCCACGATTTCGTAAACAAAATGCAAAATAATCAGTGACTTAATTCGTATTGACTACCAGCAGAAATGTAGCGAATTTCTTTGAAACAAAGTACAAACATTTAGCCTTAGATGTAATATTGTGCTCCATGATAAGCAGGGTCTGGAGTTAACTGATTTTTTGTTTCATCTTCCTATTAGAATGAATAGATGGCCGATCGTTTCTCGTTTTTGTTGATGTGGGATTTCTTGACGGAAAATCCTGTTTCTTGTTTTCGTGTTTTCTAACATTTGTGTCATAAGATTACGAGTATTGAACTTGTGACGTTTATTTTCCTTTATCTTGAATTGACAGTCGTTTTATTTTAATCTTTATGTAGTTTGCATGTTGTTTTTTCAGACAGTAACAAATGCAGGGAAGCTCATGCTGTTAAAAGGAACGAATGCCTACCAAATTTCATTTGCATAAATAATCAGGGCTCCTACAACTGCTCTTGAAATCCTAAATAGGTTAGGGATGAGTTTAACTTTGAAAGTACATGTTTAGTATCTGCCATGTATTTTCGCATTTTTTAGGTAGATCAATTATTGTTCTTTTAAGTACTAGTTCTAAAGCCAAGTTCCTTTTTTTACTTTCTATGCAAATACTGCGGTCTTTGTCCTGACATAGTTGTTTTTCTTTTTCCCAGTAAAAAATAGAAAAGAAAATTATTTTTGGTTTAAAAAAGGGTTGATTACTACTACTATTGGAAACTAACTAGATAGCTGATAGAATGCTGCAGCAAAATGAAGACTTTCTAACCCAAATTTGATCCCTGATCATATAGAAAGATAACTATCGTTCGGCAACTCACATTTTCACTAGTTCGCACCATTATTCAACTTATAAATGCAGATGATGTCATCATTGACGCACCAATTTTCAGATCAGAAATTTCTGTTTCGCCGTGTACATGAAAGACGATTTTTTGTACTAATTCTTTCAAACCAGATCTCAAAAATATATCTTGTTATCTGATGTTGTCCTATGGTTGAAAATATTTTTCCTACATCAGAATCAAGAAGTTGAAACAAAGGTGGATATAGTTTGAATAATTATCATTACCATTTTCATTATCATTTACAACTCTTATATTATTATCTGCAGCGTACCGAGTATTAATGCATAAAAAATTGCCCCGTTAGGTACAAAACGTAACCTATGTTTGTGTCATGTGGCGTGACGTATTATGTCAGTTACTGATTTCCCATATCTAAGAGGAAGCGAGAGCACGTGCTCACCATTAAAAAATATGTAGCTTGTTTTTGTGAACTCTGCGTACTTTTAATCTGTATTTTCGAGAGGACGTCTTGATACATGGTGGCAGCGGTGGTGGTTTTTATTCTGTTTACTGTTTCAACGGTGAGCGACGAGGAATCTTCCTCTGGAACCCCCGCGACTGTTTCTGTACACACAAGGGCTTCGAACCAAGCTGGAAATATCCATCGCCCGTCGTTACCTCAAGTGAAACCACCACCCTTACTCAATCTTGCTGACTGCTCGGCGAAAAGGTGGAAGTTTTGGAAGCAAACTTGGCTCAACTTTGCTATTGTTTCGAAATTTTCAACGCAAGGAGAGGCATACCAGAAGGCTCTTTTTCTTTGCACCATCGGGCAGAGTGCCTTGGAAAATCAACGCATTTCAGTGCACTGCGAGCGAAGATTCAAACAAGGTCGACACGATAATCGTTAAGTTTGACGAATACTTCACCGGTGACGTAAACGAGACGTACGAGCGCATCAAATTCAACCAACGCAATCAAGAAGCTGGTGAAAACTTCGATGCTTACCTGACCGCCCTCAGAAACATGACCGACACATGTAATTTCTGCACATGCCCGACGATGAAGGACTCTCTGATACAAGACCGCATAGTCCTTGGGATCAGAAAGGAGGATGCTCGCAAACGTCTACTTCAGGAAAGAAAGCTCGACCTAAAGAAGTGTATCGATATTTGTCGAACCTCGGAGGGCGGCACAACTCATATGCAAGCGATAGGTGGAAAACTCGAGGAAGTTCATTGGATTAACAAGGCAAAGGGCCCTCCAAAGACGAGCTGGAGACGGAGTGACCGTCCCGAACATTTACCTGACAGGAGTAACTCCCAATCACGAAAGCGCAAATGCAAATTCTGCTTAAAAATTTATCTTATGAAGAAGGAACTGTGTCCTGCAAAAATGGGGTAAAAGGTGCAGTGTCTGCGGTAAAATGAATCACTGGAAGGGCTCGGAGATTTGCAAGGGAAAAGACAAAGTTCAATCGGTAAGTCAAGACTCTAACCCTTCAGAGCAAATGCAAATTCTGCTTAAAAATTTATCTTATGAAGAAGGAACTGTGTCCTGCAAAAATGGGGTAAAAGGTGCAGTGTCTGCGGTAAAATGAATCACTGGAAGGGCTCGGAGATTTGCAAGCGAAAAGACAAAGTTCAATCGGTAAGTCAAGACTCTAACCCTTCAGACTCTGACTCGGACGTGGCTTCAGTTAAGACTCTTAGTGTCGTTGATAATGGTGTTCGATCCAAACAAGACAAGCCCATTTATTGTGAAATGCTCGTTAGCTCCAAGCCAGTCAGTCTGCAAGTGGACTGTGGAACTACTGTCTGTATATCCCTAAAAGCCACACCGATGACAGCCATACTAAACCTAAACCAGAAACGTCTGGTCCAAGCTCTGGCATCTTGATTTATGGTATTGGTGACACTCTTGATGAAGCCAGGCAAGATCATGACAAGAATCTCTTGTTGCTATTGGAACGTTGCCGGCAGAAGTCCGTCAAGCTCAACAGGGACACAGTGGTGCTGAAGGTACAACAGGTGGATTTCATGGGACATCTGCTGACTGCACAGGGCTTGAAACCTGACCCAAACAAAGTCGAAGCCATCTTGAAACTAGAAACGCCTAGGACCAAGGAGAAAATTGAGAGACTGAATGGCACTGTTAACTACCTTGCTAAATTCCTGCCAAGACTTTCCCAAGTCACGGATCCACTTAGGAGATTGACCCAGACAGGAGTCGAATGGTACTGGGGAAATGATGAAGAGCAAGCTTTCTATGAGGTGAAGCAGTTGTCACTCAAGCTCCAGTTCTTGCCTACTACAGCCCAGACAAGGAACTTGCCATACAGTGCGATGCCAGTAGCCTAGGGCTTGGTGTGGTCCTTATGCAAGAAGGTCGCCCCCTTGTTTATGCTAGTAGAGCTTTAACGGATCCAGGGACCCGTTATGCAACCATCTAAAAAGAAATGTTGGCAATTGTCTATGCACTTGAGAAATGGCATCAGTATGTCTATGGGCGTCATGTTGTCATCAAAATAGACCACAAGCCTCTAGAGTCTATCGCCAAGAAACCACTTGATAGGGCACCAAAATGCCTACAAGGTATGCTCCTCAGAAGCCTGGCCTTCGACATAGACGTCCAGTACACCCCTGGCCATACCCAACTGCTGGCAGACATGATGAGCAGATCATTTCTCCCAGCTGATGGTCAATCAACCCCCAGTGAATTTGAGTCTGTCTATAAGGTCCAATTCCTACCCATGCGACAAGAGAGGGTACAGAAAGTCCAACTCGAGACTGCGAAGGATCAAACCCTGCAACTGCTTATAGAAACCATACAGAAGGGATGGGCCGAGGATCGGTCAAAGATCTCACCTCAGCTGACCCCCTACTACAGCATGAGAGATGAACTTAGTATTTATGATGGGCTGGTGTTCAAAGGGGAGCGCCTAGTTGTGCCTCAAGGGCTGAGAGCTGAGATAAAGAAAGACATACATGTGTCGCACGCTGGTGTAGAAGGCTCTTTGAAGAGAGCGAGAGAGAGTGTGTACTGGCCTGGTATGAACTCTGAACTCAAGCGCTGGATCTCGACTTGTGAGCCCTGCAGATTATTTGAAGTTTCTCATGGGAAAGAGACCTTCATGAGTCATGACATACCAGAGGCCTTGGGAGAAAGTTGCTGTGGAGCTCTTCACCCTTAACCAGAAATATTACTTGGTAACGGTCAATTACCATAGTGGTTATTGGGAGCTGGACCGGCTACATAACAGATTCTGGAACTGTGGTCAGAAAAGTCAAGGCCCACTTTGCAAGGCATGGGAGTCCGTGTCAACTTGTTAGTGACAATGGCCCCCAATTTGTAGCTGCAGAGTTCCAAAAGCTTACAAAAGAATGGGACATTGAGCACAGGGTCACCTCTCCTTACAATAGTAAGGCTAACGGCAAAGTAGAGGCTGCTGTGAAGTCTGCTAAAACACTCCTCCGTAGAACTGCTAAAGGTTGCAATGACTTCTACTTGGGACTACTCGCTGAGCGCAATATCCCATCTCAAGGAATCGGAAGTAGTCCAGTTCAGAGGCTTATGAATAAGAGGACAAGGACATTACTTCCCACAACTGGTTCTCTCCTGGAACCAAGAACCCTGAGCTCTAGTCACGAGAGAGAGAAGCTGAAAGATGTTCAAAAAAGGCAGGCTCGATACTACAATTCTGATGCCCATGACTTACCTAAATTGAATGAGGGAGACAATTTGTGGCTGAAACCGTTTGTACTGGCGCAAAAGGAATGGAAGAAGGGAGTGGTTGTTGAACGACTTGACGAAAAGTCATATGAAATTGAGACAGCAGATGGATCTTCCTAAAGGCGCAACAGAGCCCATCTGAAAAAGACTAATTAGTCACGCCCTGAAGCAACCAGTGGTGAATCACAGCAAATACCAGACAGCAACATGTTAGGCCATGGAAGAAGGACCAGCAAACTGCCTCCTGAGGATACCCTTACTGAGCCACCACAAATGTCAAGCTGCCCTGACGAGCCAGATGAGCCCTTACTTCGCAAAGAATCAGGCACTAAAAGCCTACCATGTGGTGAACCCTACAAAGAGCTGGACTCAGGGATTAGAACCCAGTCAGGAAGACTGGTCACTAGACCTTCATACCTTGAGGACTTTGTAGCGTGACCAACCTACAAGCAACTTGTGGACATTGCCTGTTAGGCTTAACACCGGACCTTTTATTTTTTGTTCAAGATTGAACATTTATTACCAGTTGAGACACTTTCGCACATAGTGTCCATGTTCCAGTTTATTATTGTTTAAGGTTTCTCATGCATGTTCCAGTTTTTTCGTTTTTTTTCCCTTTTATATTGGGGAGGATGTGACATGTGGCGTGACGTATTTCGTCAGTTACTGATTTCCCGTATGTAAGAGGAAGCGAGAGCACGTGCTCACCATTAAAAAATATGTAGCATGTTGTTGTGAACTCTGCGCACTTTTACTCTGTATTTTCGAGAAGACGTCTTGATACAATGTTGTTCTGTAGAAATTTATACTGAAAAAGTTGAGGTCTTAACTCTTCGCTAGCTAGAAAAATTTATAAAAAAGAGGCAAACAAATTTCCACTATCAAACCTTTACATTAATTTTCGCGCATTAATTTATCCCTTGCCGACGTGACATGCCTGTCCCACGGGGGAAATAAGCTTCACCAGCTAACCGAAAAAACATAAGGACCATCTGAGTGGACAACATCACGAAATCTATGACATTAGAAGGTAGCAATGAAATGTCTCCCACTCGTGCACGTGTTTACCGACAACCACCGCTACTGAGCCTGACTGAGGGTAATGTTATACCGGCATGACATTTTGGTTTTGTAGTATTTTGCGCTCTTACGCACTTTCAAGTAGGTTTTCAAAATTTTCGATTTGTTTCTCCATCGCCACCTCTAATTTCGTCATGTTGCTAAATAACAAATTACCAGACGACTGTGCCTACTGTGAAGCGTTATTTTACTAATCAAAAAACTTTCTGTAATAGGATAGTTAATAGATGTAACTCATTCGACAGTTTCCTTCAAATTATCAACCTTATAATGGTGTTTGTTAATTCTCAGAATGTTAAGCTCAAGCGTATGAAATACCATGATCCTATTCTTTGGGGGAATGTATTAAAAGTTTTGTACTCTTTACTTATAAGAGGTCTCTAGTTTTCTATATTCAATATCAATTTACTTTGCTTAATTGCACTAAAAGTTGTCCTAGAAAAAAGCAAAATCCGAAAGGAAAAAAGCCAGGAAGGAATTTGTTAGCACATAAAATGTCCCTTTGGTTTTATGCCCTTTAGCTGAAAAATTTAATATAATTTTCACCAAAGGGCACGTACAAGCTGATGATTACGGATTTGAGTAATTCCAAAAGTGTTAAGTCAAAATCTTTTTGCATATGTTGTAAACTGCATCCATTGGGACTGCTGTTACCAGTCTCAATTCACAAGAAACAACCGATTACTTCCTCTAAATTCATATTGTTGAGTCTAGCTTGTTTTGGTGATGATCACTAATTATTTCTATCGAATTAACGAGGGATCAAAGTGTTTTGAGTTTGTTTAAGTAAGCACGGACAGCAATAGAAGCTGTGCAGTTTAATTGCAGTCTTCAATCTCACACTTTGACTTTGCCACTGTAATTCAAAATTTTGCACCAACGAAAATCAGTTTGGGCGTGGCTCGTGCTCTTTTGCGATCACGAACAGATACATTTTGATAAAACAAATAAGTAGGTTCATGTGATCTAACAGTGATGTTACAAGCCGTCAGTCTCGCAACCTTTTTAACCTTTAAAATCGACTTCAACAAAAATACAAAGACGGAGACATTTTTGTGTGGCTTACACAACTTGTGCAGCCACATTATGGCACGATCCGATCGAGCCAACAAGAACAATATGTGCTGACTACAGTCAAGGAAATGAAGCACTTTTTGGTGAAAATACTGGTAAACAATGTGTAGCAATGTCACTTACTGCTATTATTTATAACGACATAGAAGATATCAATTTGTGGATTTCTTCCACTCTGAATAATATTCTTACCATTGGAAATAATTTTTATACTTCTATAAGATGTTCTGTCCAGACAAATGATTATTTGCTTTTAACTGATGTTCCATGCATTGTTTCAATTTACAATAAAGTATACACATTAGAATATGGTGAGTCATTGACAGGAAGTTTGTTCAAGGCATCAAATAATGGGCCATACATGTCTCTTCAAAATTCTCTGACAAGTGTTTTCAAATTGTCGACTTAACTACAATTGTTGTTTTTTAACGATTGGAATTAATACTGTTGCAGTGATTAACAATTCAGAACAAAGCTTTAAAATTTTTGATGCTCATTCCAGGGATTTGTATGGGATGCTCCACTCATTTGGGAAATGTACTTTGCTTACCATTGAAGGAATTGAAAACCTTGTGTCATATTTGAAAATTTCCTGCTTACAAATAGGGGTTGTTCCTTTTGAAATTAAAGGTGTCTTTGTCAGAGATAATGAACTTGATTTGCAAAATGTTCACGAGAGTCCAAAAATTGAACATTTGCCTTTCAGAAATAAAAGAAACCAAACACAACATATGAAAACGAAGCAAAAGTCTCTAACTGAAATGCCAGAAGAAAAAGAAAAATGATTGTTTGCTAGACACGCCACACACGCTGGCTTTCCTACAGTCGGCTTGTCTTCTAAGTGGATTACAGCGTGGAGTTGTGCTCTCACAGACCATCATTTCATGGTCTGGGCCTTTAGTGCAGGTTGTGCCACATTGAAACTTGGCAGTCATTATTGACTCTCTATGCGGTCACATTTCACGTAAGTCATTTACTGGAATGTTTTTTATCCTGAATTTCTGTTTATGCCACATGTTTAGTGAGAAAATTACTCAAGCAGTCTTTTTAGTAAATGCTAAGATAAAATTTTGGTTAAACTGCAGAATACCCTGCCACCCCATGGCATTACATGTCATTGAATACAAATAGAATAAACAATTTTTAGCCAGTGAGTGAAAATAGGACTTTTTTGTTGCCATTAGAAAATCGGACACTGCTGTTGTCTGGCAATTCGATTTGACGGCCCCATTAAGTGAAATTATACTTTCATGTTTACATAGCTAAACCAATAAAAGTCACAAACGTCTAACGCCTAACCTGAAACTGCAGTTTGTCATTAACATGGTGCTAAATGTCTATTGTGATTGATTCCAAACTTTGGGGAGTAATGGAATTCAGTAACAAAGTGGTTTCGCTTTTATTAAAATATGAATAGGAGCCTAATGCTTTAATGTTAACTGAAATGTGATTAGTGTTATGTTTTCCAAGTTATGGCCAAAATTATTCAGACCTTAACATTTCATGACTTCCTTCAAGCTTGGCAGTCTTCTAGATTCTCTTCATAATGGTTCAGATATTAAGCATTGGTATCTATACTTGGTAGCAATACATGTGTATTAGGCCTTTATTTGGTAGACTACACCTCCTTTTCAGTTTTTTGTTTGGTTTGGTGAATTCATCACAATACTGATATACATGAAAATTACACTTTTTTGATTACCTGAAAATAGCTAGGTGCCTTTTTCATTTATCATCAGTGAAAAAGTAATAACTCATGTACAAAATAATATAAACTAGGCTCAGCAATAATAGATCACATGAGAAACCAATCAGATTTACCCAAAGTAGGTTGTTCTGATTGATACATGCTGTAGCTGACAAAAATAAACAAAAGCTTGGATACTTTTATGTATAATGATAACCACTAACAAAATTGCGTTCCTGAGCAAGAATTCAGCTGAAGGACAAATTTTGATGGCACACACTTCATTTAGTCAATACTGTCAAATTTATCTGCCATCAGTTTGTTGATTTCCTGTGAATGTGTATCTTTCACGTATATATTATGAATAATTAACAACATGATTTCTCATATGATAAGCACTTTTAAATTGTTCAAATACTTTAAACTGCACACATGCTATGAGCTCAACATTTGTTGTTTGTGAAAAATTTACTTCTGCTTATTTAGAATACCAAAGTACACTTTAATTAACTTACATGTAGCTTAGACTTTGTTGAGTTTTTTATGAAGACAGTTCGATGGAACTGACATTTGTTACGTTTATTGTTAAAAGTTAGCCATGAGGTATCCTCGGAGACCTAGGGTTCTTATCACATCTGTAGACCCCTTAAAAGCACAGTCTTAACAGATCAGTTCCAAACTGTCAGTCATTCTGAATTTTGATTGGTACCAGAAATTCAATCTTGTTCTAGCAAATGAGAGTGAAGCAGGTCTCACACGTCCTCTTGTGTGCTCTAACACAAAGTGATACATGAAGTTCAGTTGCTTACCATGTTTGTTTTGGACCTTTTTGTACGGTAGATTAGCACTTTGCATGATGATGTGAAGTTGACCATTTGCATGATGATGTCAAGGTTCACCTATTCATTTTTCCCAATAACTTGAATTTGGTAGACTCACTGGCATGAAATTACAATTTCAATAATAAGAAAACTTGAAAGCTTCTGGTAGTTTAAATCATATGATACCATCATGCACTTGCCTGTACATTGCTCTGCTGTGTTTAAGTTATGTCTCTGATTGCTGTTCCTGAAATCTATCATGGTGACACTATCTCCATTGAACTTTCTGTTAAATAAAACCTCCAGTTATTGGGTTAAAAATTATTAGCAACGTTAATGTAATGTTACTTCAGAGTACTTAACTCAACATATGACATTAAAATACTGCTTGTGTTCTGATCTTGTAATGCACCTAACTTCTTTCCCTAGACTCTTCCATTTGCAACCTCACATCTACCTACCTCAACTAAATTTTTCTGTATTCTTTATTGAAAATACAGTCCCACAAAACCTAAATACAATAATTATAGTAAACGTTTTGCTCTCAACCAACTGAAAGTTGAACTTTATACCCTTTATACCCTACCTACATTCAGCATTGTGTTACTTTACATGTATATATTGTCCAAAATTAGTCACACATTAAAACCAAACAAGCTCCCAATAGCTTCTAGTTTAGATTACATAATTTCCCAAATGTCCCTGCCCTTCTACAAAGTTTTGTCCTTGTGTACTGGTACACAAAATGTCAAAAATATTCATATGAAATTCTTCCCTAGAGTTTATTTCACATCACTTGCCTTGGAAAAGACAAGCAACCAACAAATTTCAGAAGTCAATTCCACTTCGTTACGTAAACATAATCGTGACTGAATCTCTCAGATCACTATGGAAGATTATGCTGATGTTTTTTCAGTTCCTAAAATCCTCGGGTTACATGTGCAACATTTGTTGTCAAAATGAGACTTCTAAACCAAAGTTTGGCCAATAACTCATCTTCAGAATGAACATTTCGGGACTTTTGTATGCTAGTTATCTTGTGTTATTAATGAACAGGATTAATATTGAAAACTATCTAATGGTAATCAGATATTAGCTCTTCTAATAGAAACCCAATGAGACAAAAAGCAGCTAAATTTCCTGAGCCACACATGTACGCATTGCGGACCTATTTTTAATACCTAACCAGAGGACGAGCATTCTTATCATCACTCGTTGAATCAAAGGGCTCTGTCAGCAAACTCGTGAATTGACACATGATTTTTTAGATTATGTTTAATGTTATCTGGTTTAGGGAATTTTGTGGTTGATTCTCACATCTAGAGTACGAGCAGTAGTTCAGTGTTCGCTAATGTAGCAGAGAAACAAAGTAGCGTTGGGATAAGAAGGCATTACAATTGAGCTGATCATGCTATTACATTTGACAAGGTGGATGATGTCATGTGTTTTAAACGTCTATCATTTTTGTTTCTGGTTCAAAAGAAAAGGTTGGAAGTAAATGTAGGTGAAAAGTGAAATTTACTGTTCTTCGTTGTAAATATTAGAAAATCAAGGCAATACTGTCTTAATGAAAACATTAACGATTCCCTCTTTATCAAATGAGACAAACGGGAACGAGTTTTGAGTGATATAACTAAGCCAAGCCTGCCACCGTCATTTTGGATCTCCGCCTGGGTAGATTTAGGTCACGTGCTAGGCAACGTATGATCAATAACAAGATAGAATTTCATTTCAGGCCTATTTATCAATTTTGTGGTGTGTAACTTTCGCATTTTAGTACGTTGTTTGTATGTTGAATCTTCAAATTGTCTTGAAACTTAAAAGAAAATTGTTCTTTAAAAATTCACTGAAAATCAGTAGCTAAAATTGTTTGTTTAGGTGTTATCTGATTTTCGTGTTAACTTGTTATTTCGTCAGTCGCCGGCATCTTTTGTTGCTTCTCACAGGAAAAACACACGCGACGAAACGTAATGATCAATTTTGTCCTCAATCTCACGCTATAACAGAAAAAGCTTTTGAACATCTGTAAACTCCGAGCGCTTCGCAGTAAGTGATATTTTCAATGAATCTTCAGATTGTTTTCAAGTTCAAGGACTGTAAATTACAATTTTATGAAAAACGAAGGTTGTTCTGTTATTTCAGTGTGAATCCTTGCATGCCTGCCAGTCGCTGGCGCCGCTTGTTGAAACTAAAACGAAAAAAAAAACTCTTTTAAGATTATCATTGGCTTCTTTTTCACCCCACCACTATTCTTAGCAACAAAGGTCGCCATTTCGTCTGTTTATTGCTCGCCAAAAACTATAAAATGCACTCAAAAGCCTAAAATCTAAAAAAGTTTACAGGAATCGACCAATCGAGCGAGCGAGCGAGCGAATGCTATTCCCCACATCGTATCTATAACTCGCTCTTGCGCATGCGCGCAATTCACGAGTTAAAAAGGAACAAGGGATTTGATGAATCGCGTTTTTCCCACTACCCTCTTTCCTGAGAAAGCTCCGGTATGGTTTAGAGAGTTAAGAGTTTATTGTTTGGAAGTAAACAGTTATAGACTAGGGAAGTTATTTATAGACTAAAAGTTATTGAAACTCTAGTAGTTATTACGTCTTCCTAAAGAGCATGTGGACAAAGAATGTTTTTCTTTTTTTCTATTTTTTCATTGATGCTGAGGAAAGAAAGGCTCATGTCGACGAGAAAAAAAAATGGAATATTAGTAATTTTTAGAACCCGCATCATCCACAAGCTGACTGCTTCTTGTCTCCAACTCAGTTTTAATTTGACTTTCAAATTTTTGGTTTAACGAACTAATCGCCAATTTTTCCTCTTTTTTGTTGTTGTTATATATTAAATGTAAAACAACAATTCAAAGTGGACTCTCCCATGCAGACTTTTCCCCTCTGAAGTCTGAAGATCTTACCACTAAATCTCGATGTGTTTCGCTAAGCATTTGGACATTTTAACAAGCTGATTGTTCTTGATTCTCGTCAGCAGTTTACACGACATTGTAGTAATGTTTATAGAGAGAAAATTAATTTTGATCAGTTTTACCGAAGTGCTATGTTTTCTTTGATTTGACAGCACTAAGAAAGTTCATTGTACAGTTCATTTTTCGGTGACATCACACAACCTAAAGAAACTAGATGGATCGAATAACAGACTATACGTTCCGGAGATAAATAGTGAAGAATAAATATTCCATTAGAGCGCAAAGCAAACACGTATTCATCAACAGAATCGACATATGTACCGCAAATGAAGTTATTTTGCGATACACCGAAAAAATTGCTCACCGTCTTTAAATTAACAATTTTGCTGTAAGAAGGATAAAATAATTGACTACTAAGGGTTAAGGCTATTACATTAAGTACCTGAATATTGATTGTCCCTTTACACTTTCAGAGCCTGATCGCATTTATCTACATAAGCAGCAGAGAATAAATACACAGAAAAGTAAAGGTTTTTACAGCTGCTGTTAAGCGTTGTTGTAAACAAATTCAGAGCTAAGACAATAATTTTAATCGCGTGATGCGTTTAAGTCACGCGTACAACAATTAGCTGAAAAACGTAACCTGTGTTGTTCTTTAGGAAATTAATACTGAAAAAGTCGTTGTCTTTATTCTTGGCCAGCTAAACCAATTAAAGAAAAAAAAGGGAAACAAATTTCCGCTATCAAACCTTTGCATTATTTTGCGCGCGTTAATTTATCCTTCGCCGACGTGACATGCCTGTCACGAGGAAAATAAGCTTCATCAGCCAACCGAACAACCATTTTTAACAAAGGGAGGCCATTTGAATTTTTGCTATGCAGTCAGGAACCTCTACAACACGAATTTGAAAGTAACTCATTTCGTTTGTAGGCTTCAAAGGAAACTGACACTTGCAATTATTTTAAAAAATACCCCGATATGGATTAGACATGAATATTAATTTTAACGGCGACCCGAGAACTGAATCGGAAGAAGAAGAAGAAGAAGAAGAAAAAGAAGAAGAAATAAGCAATGTACCCACAGTTAACCCATGCTGGCAGAATGCGCCTCAGCAATTATGTAAATATCTTTACGCACAGGCGTCCCGAGCTCACGTCATGAGAAAAAGCAAGCGATTGATTCATGAAACCGTCACGCATAGTGTGACCCGATGTTAAGTTACTATAGGAAACGTTGAGAATTTAACTCGTTCGCGACTGAAGCTTTTATAGTAATTGGCGATGTTTACCTTGCTTTACTCACCATGAAATCCTTATACCAAAAAAAACAAAATTGTTTTTTTCACTAAAGATATTTCACTTTTCTATATGTTCAACTTCTAATAAGTTGTACTGGATTGAAGACCAACTCGCCGACGTCTCTATTCGATTTTATACGTCAATCAAATTCCTTCTGAGGCAAATCCTTAAAGTTCCACAACACAAACAAACCTGCCGATTATAAGCTCAGGGGTTATACAACTTCGTAAGGGGTTTTAGGAGGGCTTCCCTTGTGAACTGAATTCCCAGTTTTCTGGGAATTCCTAGGAATTCCTAGGAATTCCTAGGAATTCTCAAAAATTCTCAATTATGCAAATGACCCTTGCAAACCGAATTCCCAGTTTTCTGGGAATTTCTGGGAATTCCTAGGAATTCCTAAAAATTCCTAGGAATTCCTAGGAATTCCTAGGAATTCTCAAAAATTCCCAACTATGCAAATTAACTCTGATTTAAAAAGCTTGGAATTACTGGGAATTTCTGGGAAAGGAAGACTCCAGTCTTGTGAGGACTTGGAATCCCTAGGAATTCCTAGGAATTCTCAGCTTTACAAACTACCTATAATTTAAGAAGTGTGGAACTCTTGGGAATTTCTGGGAATTGAATTTGAGGCAATTTTAATACCCTGAGGTCCACATAAATTCTAAGAAATTCTCAATACCTTGAATGTGAAGGTTTTAAGAAAAAGAGTAATTTCAGAGACTTTGGCTCAATAAAAGGTATGCTATACAAAACTTACCAAGAGATATACATACATGTACATGTTTATAACTTAAAGATCATGAAATTTATTACTCAAACTAAGTTTTAGTAAATCTTGACATTAATATGGATTTTCTCATGAACCAGCTGTCAGTTATGTTAAATGGAAATTGCCAACTTCCACAATAATTAACAATAATTACATTGTTATCTTACTTCCCTAACCTACATTACTGGTTGCCTTTGTTAGAAAACCTTGGAACAGTCAAGCTCAGTTGCCTCAAACGCTGTCAGAGACTTTTTGTTGACAATACTTTTAGTAGAAATTTCATGCCTTAGACAAACAAATTCAACACCTAATTAATCTTTCTTTTTTCATGATTGTTGTTGCTGCTTTTTTTTCAGTTTTTTGCTCTATTTTCATGACTAATTGCTGTAATTTGTTTTGCTGTTTTTATTCTTACAAAACATTTTTGTAAGAAAAGGGGAACATTGACTACCTCAGTCCTGTCTGCATGCCAAATGTTTGCAAAGTGTGTGGATGATCCACAAGTATTGGAACTCTTACAAAAATGTTTTGTATATGTTCCAATACTTGTGGATCATCCACACACTTTGCAAACATTTGGCATGCAGACAAGACAAAGGTAGTCAATGTTCCCTTAGAGGAAAAACACCTTTTATATGACGTCTTCAATTTACTTTATTTGAAACTCTGATCTGAAAATATTTGTCAACAAGACTTGTTAGTAGTGAGAAGTACCAACCAAGTTTCCTTTCATAACTTAATTTCTTAAATGTCCCAATCACTGGATCTCCCAAAAAAATATTACATCTTTTTATTTTTGGTGCAAATTACAAGTCCTTCTTTATATAAAAATGAAAAGTGATAGTCACACTTCAATAATAACAGCTCTTAAGTTTACTTGTTGTTCTTCTCTGTCTGTCAGCTATCAACAAGATTGTTTTATACTTCGGGCAGTGCATAACTATTTGTGGACCAGAGTTCCAACGCACCTCTGTAATTGCATATAGCTACTCCTGTCTCTTGTACAAATGTTTCTCCTTTGTAAGACGCACTCTACTCTGTTGTCAATACTGCTTTAAGTTCATTGGAAACGACTGACTGAGGAATCGAGATGGCGGTGTTGGAACGTGTTGCTGAACGCTTGCTACGGTCAAGCTTTGTAGATTTAGGTACTGGTACACTGGAATCATCTATGTATCTCTTATACTTCCGAATGTGGTATCCTTCTTTTATAAGTATGAGGGTAAAAGACGATTTGTAGTCGCATTCAAAACTGTGATTGGCTTGTGTTATTTCTCACCTTTGCCATTAACACAACTCAAGTGAGTTTCGAGTCTTTGTTTCCTCGACAACTTTCGGCCACAAATCGTGCATTTGTAATACGATCGATTCTTGTCGATTATTTCTACATAGAGTGAGCTCACATCTTTATTTGTATCACCAAGCTATCCATCTTCTAGAAGCAGAGAACCGGTCGGAGAAGTCAGAATAAAGTTAGGCGCTTCTCTTAACACTGCAATCGGCAAGCCAGCGGATTCACTTTGCTAGCCAATTACAAGTCCTAAAAGATCCACGTGATCATGCCCGTGATCGGAAACAAAGAAGACTCCATTTGGCGCTCATCTTTGAATGTACTTTGGATCGGTTGATCGCTTTTCTCAACTGTTTTGCTTAATATAACATTTCTAAAGATAGCTTTTATTGTGGTTCAATGGGAAAACGAGAATAGCGTGAGTGTTGTAAAAGAAAAGAAAGTCGTTGGCGCCGTGGAGTTAAAAGAAGGGACAACAGTTGACATATTGACTGGTACAAACAAGGGTCGAGTGGCCATCTGTAAAGCTACGATTTTGAAAGTTTGTGGTGAGTAAAAATTGCGATATTCGTTACGTGATCAAAATCTTATAAAAGAATAGATGTAGCGGGTTGAATTAAGCTTACGTAACGCTCGGCGCAACTGAAACTAGAATAATTCTGAGAATCGAATCGGTCACTTGCATGCCGCAGTTTCTTAAGCTTATGCTTTACAATGAAATAAACCTATCAGTAAGGTTTCAAGATTCCTCTAGTCACGTTTGGGAACATTCAAGATTCATAATAGGAACTGTTATTAAACAAACCTTAGTACATAAAGAAGCCCTGCTTGGTAAAAACAAAATAATGTATTCAGCCCTTTTTTAGTAAAATCCATGAGAGAGATGTACTAACTCCAATATAAAAGTCACTCAATATAACAGAGATTTCTCAATTTGAGAATCCAATGAATGCCCTTTTCCTCATAGCCATCTTAAAAGCCTGGTCTGAGCTTTAAATATACATATTTTAATATATTATTTTTTTTCAAATTCAGATGTCAAGGAATCCAGATACAAAATGGTCAAGGTTCTTGTTGACAACCTCATTCAAGGCCAACTCATTGTGAGCCCAGGAAAAAAAATACAAACAGTACAAACAGCAGCTAAGTTTGCAGTTTAGGATAACTTCATTCTAATTTATTGTTACAGTTACAACAAGATTTTAATCAAAAAATCAATTTTATTTGTCTGTAATTAGCCCCTTCACTCCCAAGAGTGCTTGGTTTTCAAATATAACTTAAGATATTGTATTTTATGGAAAAGAATCAACAGATTTTATTCACAATTTGTGTCAAACCAAATTTAATGATTGATTAGAACTATTTTATATGAATAGCTGTAATTGAGGATTAATCCGTATGAAGTTTTCAAGAAAAGAAAAATAAATCAAATCCCATCCTAATATTACCACACATTGATGTTATTTAATCAAAAATATTTTACATGTAAGCCTTAATTAAGCTTCTAAATAAATTTCATTGAATACTTGAATTTTAGATGGTTTTTTTTTAATTTAAAGTATTTATTTTATATCATTAGCCTCAAATTTTTGCTTAAAATTCCCAGTAATTCTTAAACATTCCCAAAAATTCCCAGAAATTCCCAGAAATTCCTAGAAATGTTTTAGATTTACAGCTTTTCAGGAAAAGTCATTGGTTCTCTGAGTTGGAATTCCTAGGAATTCCTAGGAATTCCTAGGAATTCCAAGTCCTGTTGGCTATAAACTTGGAATTTCTGGGAATTTCTGGGAATTTCTGGGAATTTCTAGGAATTTCTAGGTTTTTAGAACCAGAGTTGTTATGGTTGGGAATTCCTAGGAATTCCTAGGAATTCCCAGTCCGAATTTACCGTGAAAATTCACACCTTTATTCCTAGGAATTCCTAGGAAAATCCTAGAAATTCCTAGGAATTCCAAAAGCCATTTCGCAAGGGTTATTAACAAAGGGGCCTATACCCGAGGGAACATGTAGCCGGAATAGAAGGCTAGTGCAGTGCTGATCAAAATACGTTTTGTATTTACTCGTTTTTAATTAGGATTCAAAACGTCATAATAAATCAAATAAGTTTCAATACAGGTGGCACAGAATAAAAACTAGCAACATGAAGAAAACTGGTACGTAGCAAAACTGAGAAAACAGACTTTTCTCTCAAAAGTTCATCTTTGCTCTTCTATTATTAGAATTTCTATGTCCAAGTCACAGCACTGAGGCTTTTCCTGCTTTGGTATTGTAGAAACAAGAAAAGCTAGAACAGGGCTTATATCGGGGGGGGGAGGGGGGGCTTATAATTTGATACTTTTTTTTTGTTTAAAGTTAGATGAGCCTTTAACCGAGGGCTTATAAAAAGGGCTTGTAAATATATGCATTTACAGACAGAGACTAAATGTCTCCTCTTGTAACATTTCTACCCCAAGCAAAAAGTGAGTGGGTTGTATGTAACGTCTTGTTTCAGAACTTTCCTGCAATAGGTGCAGTTGTTCTCTCTTTTCCAGTCTCTACACTTTAATTTTCTTTGCCTGCAACAAAAATGCATCATCAAACAATGAGAAAACTTAAGAGAGATAAAAATATAAAATATTACATGATAATATTTGATAAGAATTTCAATTGCACTCAATAACTTATTTTTCAATTCATTCACAACAGACTAATCAGGAATGAAACATTTTTTTTCAGTATCTAATGATTATTATTACATTATTATAGGTAAGAAGTATTTAAATTTAAGTAGAAAAAGCACAGCATTCCTATGTCTAGGTGACTTGCTGTAGTCTCTTAGTTATCTTGAGTCCCTAATTTTTGTTGATGACTGTTAATTAAAATCAGAGAGAAATTAACAAAAAAGGACACCAACAATTTGACAATGAAAAGTTAAACCTTCCACTGATGAAAGGCTGAATCTGATTAATTTTGATTAAAGCTGACTCATTTGAGAGTGTAAGAGTTAGTTTGAAAATAAATGTTTAAGTATGTAAGTACTACAAATACTTTTGCAATTGTTTGAAATCCCAATGTTATACCTCCCAACCGAAAGCCATTTTTCATTTGACCCTAATTGTTGCCTTTGGTTTCAGTTCAAGGAACATTTGAGAGCCTTGGGAAAAGAAAACTCACTTTATCCCTTGAAGCCAGTCATTAACTCCTTGCGTTTAACAAATTACTAGCTGAAAGAAACTATGGACATTTCTAACAAAGAAAGTGCTGCACGAAAAAGCCAAACCTTTCTATTTTAATCACCCCATTCCCTGAAAGGACACTTTTGTGCCCATCTTCATATGACTATCTTGTCATGATAACTAAAGTTTGTGGTTTAAAATCTAACATGATATCCAAGCTAATTAAATTCAGAAAGAAAAGAGACCCTGACCAGTCTCCAAGAAAACTTACTGCTTGTCTTATGCAGGCTTTAAGTGCTTGAAACTCCTTATCACATGCATGCTTGGTTATGTTGTCGTTCTGGGACACACAGCTTCCATAAAGAAGGGCCTGAAAAAGTGAATAAAAATATAATCATCAAGAAAATAAGATATCTGACAAGAACCTTTTGGTTGAGCATTAACACAATCTCAGGCATATTCTCAATACTTAAAACAAACTGTGTATGGTTTTCAATTGAGTGAGTCAATTCTTGGATCTTGAAAGTAAAAGGGTCAAGATTTCAGCTGGTTGGCTAAGAGGAGACAATTTGGGACAGATTTGAACACCGTAATGATCTTTTTATTCATCATACACAGTGCTATCTATAAACTTAATTGGGCCTAAAACAATCTAATATTGGAACTAAGCTTTTCCATGACTGGTCTGTGATTGGCTAAAATATTAGCACTATCTACTCAACCAATCAGAGGAAAAAACAGCAATTTGGTTTCTTGTATTTTGCAGAGGCCTAAGTTGGTTTCTGTCTTTGTTTATCTCTGTTTTTCCCCCTTCTTTTTTCATATTTTAATCACAACATCACACATTATACTAAAAATACATCAGCAACCTCACTTTTACAATAAATTACTCATGATCAATAAATTCCATTATAATCCAATAAATTTATTTGCTAGTAGGCAACCGGTCTAAACCCATTACATGACAGAAAACTCGGGGATATCCAACACTGTACCTGAAGTGATATTCCCTAATTTTCCAACCTTATGTCCAATATGGAAAACTCTGTGTTTAAAACTCCCAAGATCTCATTAGTAATTCTCTATAACCTCTCCCATACAGTTCTTGTGATGTTAGTTTGGAGAGTTTGTTTTTGGATCGACTAATAATCCCCTAATTAATATTCTTCTTAACTCTCACCACTTGTCTTCTTGATAATGTATTACTATTCTAAGGAGAAATTCTGTCTTGGTCACTCATGGGAGTTAAAAGGTTAATTAAAGATGAAAAGCATTAATTGTGTGGTTGTTATAGAAGAGGGAACATGTATCTTTTGTCCATAAAATCATTTCAGAGGACACTGAAAAGTAAACCTCCCACACCATCATAAGTAAGCTGTTCAAAAACAATTTTCCCACATGTTGGAAAATATTGCGGGATAATAAACATAACAGCCTCCATTTGGTGTAAATAGAGGGTAGCTGAATATAATTCATAATATAAACCTCTCAGCTTATTAGAAATTTGATGAAGGCTTAATGAAAATGAAATGGATAGAAAAAAATCTATAAATTTTAAATAAATTATGTCAAATGTGATTTTTGGAGCAACAGTGCTTTTAATTTATTTCTTATAGTTTCCTTTTTCATTCTTTAAGTAAGTCACATTAGGGAGCAAAATTTTACCCTTTGCCAAATTTGAAATTCAGAAGAAGACACTTATTGAACAGTTAAGTTACTCTCTGTGATCCCAAAGTGTAGCAACAAACAAATCTTCTCTTTGTGCTTTAACAACTGATATGTGGCTGATTTTTAGGGACACTTTTATCACACATTTATCACACTGTGATCATTTGCTGAGCTGTCATAAAAAAATACGACTTTCACTAAACGTTTGTTCGTTTCATTTTAGTGGGGAAAAGAATATGTTCAGCATTTGATTGATTTAATCACAAGTTGCATTATGCTGGAGGGTAAATAGAAACAAAACAAAGCAAAACAAGACAAGAAATAATAAAAAAGAACCTGATGATAAATTTGTCCTGAAGAATTCATTTAAAGCAGCAACTACATGTAATCGCTATTTTGCCGAGGAGAAAAATATACGTAAATCCTTAGCATTATGTAAGCTCAATTAAAAATAAACAATTAACCAAACCTCACGTGCCTTCGATGTCATTTTTTTTTCTAGGTTTCAAACAACTTTCCTATTAGGTAATTCGTCACGGTTTAAATTGATACGAGCAATGCTAAGAAAAAGAAATCTGCGTATAAACCGGAAAAGTCGGTACCCTTGCGAACTGAATTCCCAGTTTTCTGGAAATTCCTAGGAATTCCTAGGAATTCCTAGGAATTCTCAAAAATTCCCAATTATGCAAATGACCCTTGCAAACTGAATTCCCAGTTTTCTGGGAATTTCTGGGAATTCTCAAAAATTCCCAACTATGCAAATTAACTCTGATTTAAAAAGCCTGAAATTACTGGGAATTTCTGGGAAAGGAAGACTCCAGTTTTATGAGGACTTGGAATCCCTAGGAATTCCTAGGAATTCTCAGCTTTACAAACTACCTATAATTTAAGAAGTGTGGAACTCTTGGGAATTTCTGGGAATTGAATTTGAGGCAATTTTAATACCCTGAAGTCCACATAAATTCTAAGAAATTCTCAATACCTTGAATGTGAAGGTTTTAAGAAAAAGAGTAATTTCAGAGGCTTAAAACTTTGGCTCAATAAAAGGTATGCTATACAAAACTTACCAAGAAATATACATACATGTACATGTTTATAACTTAAAGATCATGAAATTTATTACTCAAACTAAGTTTTAGTAAATCTTTACATTAATATGGATTTTCTCATGAACCAGCTGTCAGTTATGTTAAATGGAAATTGCCAACTTCCACAATAATTAACAATAATTACATTGTTATCTTACTTCCCTAACCTACATTACTGGTTGCCTTTGTTAGAAAACCTTGGAACAGTCAAGCTCAGTTGCCTCAAAGGCTGTCAGAGACTTTTTGTTGACAATACTTTTAGTAGAAATTTCATGCCTTAGAAAAACAAATTCAACACCTAATTAATCTTTCTTTTTTCATGATTGTTGTTGCTGCTTTTTTTCAGTTTTTTGCTCTATTTTCATGACTAATTGCTGTAATTTGCTTTGCTGTTTTTATTCTTACAAAACATTTTTGTAAGAGTTCCAATACTTGTGGATCATCCACACACTTTGCAAACATTTGGCATGCAGACAAGACAGAGGTAGTCAATGTACCCTTTGAGGAAAAACACCTTTTATATGACGTCTTCAATTTACTTTATTTGAAACTCTGATCTGAAAATATTTGTCAACAAGACTTGTTAGTAGTGAGAAGTACCAACCAAGTTTCCATTCATAACTTAATTTCTTAAATGTCCCAATCACTGGATCTCCCCAAAAAAATATTACATCTTTTTATTTTTGGTGCAAATTACAAGTCCTTCTTTATATAAAAATGAAAAGTGCTAGTCACACTTCCAGACATTCCAACCCCTTTTGAGGAGAAATAGGGAGACTCTTTTAGTGCCGAAGGCGCTAAGATGAGCGCCAACGGCGCGAGCTTCTAGGGGGGTCTGGGGGCATGCCCCCCCCCAGGAAATTTTGCAAATTTAGTTTCTCTCAAGTGGCATTTCCAGCATGTTGACATCATTTCTGTGGTTTTCTTTAAGGTCTTAGATTCTGAAAAGATGGATTAACAACAGTAAAGTAACGTTTTACACTCAGATCGCAAAAAATACTGATAACATAAGCAATTTTTTCCTTGTTTTCAGAATTTTATGATAAATCGGGAGAACCTGATAAAAATCGGGAGAGCGGGAGGCAACACATCAAATCGGGAGACTCCCGATCAAATCGGGAGGGTTGGAATGTCTGCACTTCAATAATAACAGCTCTTAAGTTTACTTGTTGTTCTTCTCTGTCTGTCAGCTATCAGCAAAATTGTTTTATACTTCGGGCAGTGCATAACTATTTGTGGACCAGAGTTCCAACGCACCTCAGTAATCGCATATAGCTACTCCTGTCTCTTGTACAAATGTTTCTCCTTTGTAAGACGCACTCTACTTTGTTGTCAATACTGCTTTAAGTTCAGTGGAAACGACTGACTGAGGAATCGAGATGGCGGTGTTGGAACGTGTTGCTGAACGCTTGCTACGGTCAAGCTTTGTAGATTTAGGTACTGGTACACTGGGAGCATCTCTGTATCTCTTACACTTCCGAATGTGGTATCCTTCTTTTATAAATATGAGGGTAAAAGACGATTTGTAGTCGCATTCAAAACTGTGATTGGCTTGTGTTATTTCTCACCTTTGCCATTAACACAACTCAAGTGAGTTTCGAGTCTTTGTTTCCTCGACAACTTTCGTCTACAAATCGTGCATTTGTAATACGATCGATTCTTGTCGATTATTTCTACATAGAGTGAGCTCACATCTTTATTTATATCACCAAGCTATCCGTCTTCTAGAAGCAGAGAACCGGTCGGAGAAGTCAGAATAAAGTTAGGCGCTTCTCTTAACACCGCAATCGGCAAGCCAGCGGATTCACTTTGCTAGCCAATGACAAGTCCTAAAAGATCCACGTGATCATGCCCGTGATCGGAAACAAAGAAGACTCCATTTGGCGCTCATCTTTGAATGTACTTTTCATCGGTTGATCGCTTTTCTCAACTGTTTTGCTTAATATAACATTTCTAAAGATAGCTTTTATTGTGGTTCAATGGGAAAACGAGAATAGCGTGAGTGTTGTAAAAGAGAAGAAAGTCGTTGGCGCCGTGGACTTAAAAGAAGGGACAACAGTTAACATATGGACCGGTACAAACAAGGGTCGAGTGGCCATCTGTAAAGCTACGATTTTGAAAGTTTGTGGTGAGTAAAAATTGCGATATTCGTTGTGATCAAAATCTTATAAAATAATAGATGTAGCGGGTTGAATTAAGCTTACATAACGCTCGGCGCAACTGAAACTAGAATAATTCTGAGAATCGAATCGGTCACTTGCATGCCGCAGTTTCGTAAGCTTATGCTTTACAATGAAATAAACCTATCAGTAAGGTTTCAAGATTCCTCTAGTCACGTTTGGGAACATTCAAGATTCGTAACAAACCTTAGTACATAAAGAAGCCCTCCTTGGTAAAAACAAAATAATGTATTCAGCCCTTTTTTAGTAAAATCCATGAGAGAGATGTACTAACTCCAATATTAAAGTCACTCAATATAACAGAGATTTCTCAATTTGAGAATCCAATGAATGCCCTTTTCCTCATAGCCATCTTAAAAGCCTGGTCTGAGCTTTAAACATACATGTTTTAATATATTATTTTTTTTCAAATTCAGATGTCAAGGAATCCAGATACAAAATGGTCAAGGTTCTTGTTGACAACCTCATTCAAGGCCAACTCATTGTGAGCCCAGGAAAAAAAATACAAACAGTACAAACAGCAGCTAAGTTTGCAGTTTAGGATAACTTCATTCTAATTTATTGTTACAGTTACAACAAGATTTTAATCAAAAAATCAATTGTATTTGTCTGTAATTAGCCCCTTCACTCCCAAGAATATAACCATATCAATGTAACTTAAGATATTGTATTTTATGGAAAAGAATCAACAGATTATATTCACAATTTGTGTCAAACCAAATTTAATGATTGATTAGAACTATTTTATATGAATAGCTGTAATTGAGGATTAATCTGTATGAAGTTTTCAAGAAAAGAAAAATAAATCAAATTCCATCCTAATATTACCACACATTGATGTTAATAATTAATCAAAAATATTTTACATGTAAGCCTTAATTAAGCTTCTAAATAAATTTCATTGAATACTTGAATTTTAGCCGGGTTTTTTAATTTAAAGTATTTATTTTATATCATTAGCCTCAAATTTTTGCTTAAAATTCCCAGTAATTCTTAAACATTCCTAAAAATTCCCAGAAATTCCCAGAAATTCCCAGAAATTCCTAGGAATTTTTTAGATTTACAGCTTTTCATGGGAAGTCATTGGTTCTCTGAGTTGGAATTCCTAGGAATTCCAAGTCCTGTTGGCTATAAACTTGGAATTTCTGGGAATTTCTGGGAATTTCTGGGAATTTCTAGGAATTTCTAGGTTTTTAGAACCAGAGTTGTTATGGTTGGGAATTCCTAAGAATTCCCAGTCCGAATTTACCGTGAAAATTCACACCTTTATTCCTAGGAATTCCTAGGAATTCCTAGGAATTCCAAAAGCCATTTCGCAAGGGTAGCCACAACCCCTTGCAGCTACATGTACCGGCATTTCATGGCCAAGTTTTGTGCAATCTTGAACTTGACTTTGTTTAAACGTACTTACCTGCGTTAACTACCCGTACTACTTAGGCGTAGTGAACACAATGTGCCTGGTAAACTCTCACCTCTGTTTTGCATTCCACAAGAGGCTTCGCTAAGCCCGAGATTCTTCTGTAATCTTTTCCTATTAAGCTCATTATTTCAGGTAAATCTTCGTTTAGCCTTATCCGCCATCTTTAAGTACCCGATTCGCTCATAATTAACCGCTTACATGCGGATTTAATTAGTATCAAATTAACGCATACAAGCGGTCAAAGTAGGGCCTATTTACCTATAGAGACCTGAAAGGACTCAAGGCCTGGTGCCATAGCCTGCGAACTCTCAAAACGCGGCTTTGGAAAAGCTTTGGATACCATTATGCCTCCTAAACGCGATTTTAGGTCGAAAAAAAGTTTGAATGTAGTTACTTTTAAAGGAGGACAAGCTATAAGAAAGTCAGCAATTAACTGATACAACGTCTGTAGTCGCCGGATCTTCTCTAAACACGTGCGGCGGTTTTTCTCCAGACCAAGAAGACCTTCCCCATATTGACGAATATCATGGTTTGAGAACCAACCAAAGATCTAAAAGTAAAAAAGTGCGACTGAAGCGCAAGTTAAAAGCTTACCATGAGAGGGAAGCCACGCTGGCTTTGTCTTGGCTCAATGCGAGAGAGCAGCTCGTCTCAGCGCTGCTGACCAGACAGGCTTTGCCTTTGGGGCAGATGTGTGTCATTCCTTTTTGCGAAGAAGAGGCGTGCGGCAGATGCCTTCACTGCAGTCCAGGGCAATTCCTATGCGCAGATCACATCAATTTAGTTCACGCAGGCTGTAGATCACTTCACCACCCGGAAGTTTGGAAAGTGAGTTGAAGATTTATGGAGGACAATCTCCTCCAGTCACCTTTTCAATTATGTTGTGAAACCCGATTTCTTGTGTACTCTGGCCGGTAGGCAATTTCATTTGTAAGTACGTTGTCTTGTGGTTTAATTGCAGAGATAGGAGCAACTTCAGAATACCCCGCAACTCATTTACATGTCATTGAATAAGAATAGCGTCTATTGTGTTATGCCTCGCTCTTCAAAGCCTCCCGACACATGTAAGTGAGGCAGAAATGAGTTGCGGGGTATTCTGAAGTTTAGCCCAGAGATATCCATCTTTTTTTTCTTACAACTCCATATATCACCTCTATTCAATTACTTCACTTGATGTAGTTTTTTCTCAACTTCAATGTGCATTATGTCAATGAGACCTGACCCATTTTTATACAGAGGAAAAAGCGAAAGCAGTAAGGATAATTTTTTCTTGCAAGCATACATGTAATTTGCTCTATACTCAGAACAAAGTAAAGTTTATTTTTGACAATTTTGAAAGAGTTGGCTGATTTAAATGGTGTGTGATTTGTATTCACCTGATTCATGTAGGATATTTTATGCTCTTAGGATGGAAGATTTGTGCCATATCAGTTTGGTGAGTGTGTATGGACCACACCTCACAACATGGATCATGGATATGTGTGTGACATTATAGCTGTCGGTTTGCATGGTAAGTAACTAGCAGCTGTGCAATATGTAACTATATTGTGAGATAGGTTGCCAGTCTGCAATTATTGGTACTACTTTTTACTTATACTTATATTTAAATAGTTAGGTTACCTCTTCCAGGAAGGTCTTTGTTTGTGTTTTAATTGTTTTTTTCAACACAGACAGGAATTAATAAACAATTATTATAGAAGAATACGACTATGGACACTCTATGGTGTTTGTCTCTATACGGGGCAGCAGAATCCCATCAAAATCAAATGTTGCAAGCATGAACCAGAAGCCATAACGCTGGTCAGGAATGGTTTCTGGCCATCTACTCCAAAACAGCCCCAGGTAGCCTTTGACCTTGAATTTATGGCCTTGCTTCAATACATTTTATTAGAATGTAGAGTGTCTTTAAGGTCAATATGTCAGGCACTGCAGTGGCTGGTCCCACCTGCTTCAAAGGTTTACGTAAGTATTCATTCAGTAATTTTTTATCTTATGCTTATGAATTCCTTTTTATTTTCTTAATTTATACAATAAATAAATTATTTGTTTTCCTTTAGATTAAGGATATCTACCGGCTCCTCGTTGGAGATTGTTTCTGCAAGTTCCGGTATATGTCTAGCACATTGAGTAACCTGAAGCATTTCAATCCTTCTTATGAGAATGATCATGAATATCCTGCATGTCCTAAGGTTTGTGATAAGTCATCCTTCAGATGAAATGTCTGAGTGGGTAATATTTACCTTTAGAAATCTCAAATGACTATCGCTATATGTGTTGGCATAATGAATGATATAATTTAGACAAGAAACATTGTTTTGAATCTTTATGATTCTCTCTTTTTCCTAGTGGTCCTCATAGTGTGGCAGCTGGTCTTAGCATGAGTTATTCCATTGTTTTTCATTCATTTAGGTGTAAGAAATATTTTTTAACATGACATTTCTTATAAGATTTTGGCATCTGATTGTAGGAGAAGGGAAGTTTATTCATCTCTGGTGATGCATTGTTTGAATGTGTCCGCAAATACAGTGCTGGAACTAGTGGAAAGTCCTCAAATCATGGAGAGGAACTGTTCATTAGCCAAGAAAAAGTAGATGCATTTCTAGCTAATTACAGCAAAAGACCAAGCAGCAAGTCAATGGTGTGTGAACCAAAGGACTTTTTCTCTTACTTTGTATTTTGTTGCGTTGCTCTAACCTTTTGTTACCCATCAGTACTCATACCACTACTCAACCATTGCAATGAGAGACCAAAAGTAACAATTATGTTCGTTACTTGTAATAATGATGTTAGTGTTGAATAATTTAAATATGTTACAGTTTGAAGGGTTAATTACTTTGCTAACATTCTGCCCAAAATACATGTAGCTCAAACATATTGTTAGTTTGTTCTGTAAACTTAATTTACAAGAACTGTGTGAATTGTCAGCTTCAAGAACAAGTACATAATCTTTATTGCAGCCCCCTCTTTTCCTTGATCTTTTTCTATTTTTTATTTATTTATTTTTTTCAAATACAGTTTTTTTCCCTCTTTTTTTGTAATTGATTTATGGTCTTTAAAGGTAATATCTTTGTATTTGCTTACACAACTAACTCTGCCAAGGGTGTCTACTGTCACTCTTGCTGGTCTCAAGCCTGAATGAAAGAGGAGGGGTTGTTATCAAGCAGTAAATTTATTTGGTTGTCCCATTTTTTAAATTTTTATGAGAAATTGATGAATGATTATTATTTTCTGCCAATATTGTCCTTGCCACCTTTCCCATAATGTAATGTTTAATTTCTAATGTGAGGGTTCACCTCCAACAACCCATATCTACTTTGAATGCTACATGTACATGAATGCTACATAGATCTTAATTCCTGTTCTGTCTTTATCTTTGATACTTCTGCTTTAAATGACATCTCAAGAAAAGGTAGAAAGGAAGTTAAAGATTAAGAGTTAAATGTTTTCTGTTGTAGGAGCAGTGTAATCAGTTTCAAGCTGGTTCCAATCTCCGTTCCAAAAACAGATCCATAAAGCTCAATAAGACAGCCCTCTTTGGTGGAGGCTGCAAGCACGAAGTGCCACTGAAGTTTTTCAGCTTAAAGAGAGGAGAAGAGTATGTACATGCAAAAGGAAATCTGTACATTATTGGTCAGCTATTGTTAAGAAATATGTAACCAGAGTGCCATGTAGGATGCATAAATTAAGAGACATTTTTAGGTTCCTAAGGAAAGAATTTGTATATGATAGTCGTACTGCTGTATAGCATAACTCTGTTTTATACACCATTTCTATTAGGGTACTCAATGAAACTAGGGAACAAATAAATTACTGCATGGACATTGTGGCTAATAATGATTATATTTTTATTAAACAGGATTGGAAATGCTGTGTATTTGCTAAAATGGATTAAAAATCATGTGCAAGATAAAGCTATCAACATTCGCTTCTTCTATGATATTGCATGTGTGCTGGATATACATTTGAGAGTAAGATTTTTTAGCGGTTTTATTTGAATTAAGTTGTGGTCATGGTACTCTGGCATTTTTGCTTGTTAAATGATGCCCTGTTGTTTTTAATTTATCTTCTCTGTAGAATACGCACCAGGAAACATTGCTTGAAAATGTTACTCTTGTGATACCTGCATTTCACTGCTATGGACACAAAGTTTCTTGTCAGGTATTTTGAAATATTTTCCTTTTGAACACTTTTGAGGAGTTGAAAGGTATTGAAAAACACATGCATGCTTACTCTAAAACAGTTATTGTTTTCATGAAGCTTTGTTTGGTCTTTTGTAACGCCAGGTCAACTACAGTGGAAGACGGCTGGAAGGGTTCGGGATGAGTGATGGCGAGGTGATGGAGAGACTGTGGTCTTACTTGAGGCCAACAGCAAAAATAACGAAGGAAATGACTCCAGCCCACCGAGTTGATACATTAACTGACTTCTTGATACATTACGCTAAAAAGTCAATTTCGAACCTTGGTAATTTAGCTGTTAATCTTCACGTTTTACAAATACAGTTATCACCACAGTATATCATATTATAAACGATTTGTGATATGTTTTCGTAAACTCAATCGTTATTTTGCTGTTTTTCACCATGTTTCGTTATTCCCAAAAATTTAGGAGAACGACTTCGTGACCATTTAAAGAAAGCAGTGGAAACGGAGAAAGAAACTGAAGAGCAACTCAATTTGCTTCTTGAGAAGTTGAATGAGACAGGTAGGGATTCGATTTCGTTACTTTCTTTATTTTTTCCCTTCAACTAATTACATTGTTCCTTTACGTGTTAAAAAGAATTAGACTTCATTGCATGTGCGTCCTGTTGTGAGCTTTATGTCGTAAATACATGTACGGTTAACGTTCCTTGAGAACTTTTGTAAAGAAACCACATGGTATGTTTTCATACTCCATGGACCAACTTCATTCAAATAACTTCAGCTTAAGTGGAGCACTATTTTGATACAATCAATTGTATATTCTTTTCCTTTCATTAGCAAATTGGCATTTAGGTATTGCGGAATACTAGAAAATGAAACTTCGATGAATGTAACTTTGTTAGATACATAGGTATCTCTAGATAATGATACAGCCCCATTTTACTATTACCAAGGTATTAAGGTGGACGCATCCAGCGTCTCAGAGTGGAGCATTATGGAGAAATCTACGGCTAACAAAGCGGCCAGTACAGGAAGACCCAGTACGTACAAATTTCGCCTATTCATTGAGGGGAACTTATTTGAAATGGTTCACCTTTAACGACCAATAATAATCATGACAAATGAATGATTTCCATTGTACTTTGCCCCCCTTTTGATTACAGAGTGATAAATGTTTTGAAGTGCTTAAGAGGAAATTAGAGTACCACAACTGAAGTTCAGATGGGTACACGCAAGTTACTTAAACAGTTACAAGTTCGTTTATGATTTTACGTTTCCTACTTGAAGGTTCATAACCAGATGATTACCCAGACAAGTTGAGGCAGTTTTTCTGTGTAAGGTATGAAGTAGCATGAGGATCTGGTTTTCGTACAATGTTTACCCCAAATTTTACAGGAAATGTGTCACTTTTGGTCCATCACTTTCTGTCATTTCTCCTGACTTTCTCTGATGCTTGTCTTCTGAATTTTCAAACTGTTCATTAACAGAACAAACCTGCAAAAATGTTCCCCGGCATCTGAAACTTGGAAAGTACTGACCGATCAGCTTGACAGGTATGAAACCATATTTTGGATCCTGCAATTCATTCCCCTAATGTGGGAACTAAATGATCTTTACGTAAGGATATTAAAACGATTTTCAAATGAGGTCCGCCAAAACAAAGCAAACAACTCATTACCAGCCACAAAATCTAGAAATAGCTTATTATACAAGTAAACAGACAATCAGGCAGTCGGGCAATCAGAATTATGGAAAATTCCATCTCATTAAACGTGGAAGTCGTTATTGGTATTTTACTGGGTTCTCAGGGCAAGTTTTGATTGCCAATCGCACTTCAAAGCAATGCAAATCCAAACCAATAATTTCAACCAAATTTTGGGTTTCTCCGCTGTTTTCCTTTACGCTGGTAATAGGTTGGATCAATTGTTAAAGAACCTTGAGGGCGGCCAACCCCGATGGTCTCCTGACAGTAGCATGTATATTGCATACCTCCGCAATTTGCAAGACAAGCGTCCAGAAGACTTGCTATTATCCATGCATGTTAAGTGCTCAGAAAGGTGGTTTCTCTTACAACTGGTGAAGAAATATGCAGGTAATGCATTGATATGTTCCAGTGCTAACAGTCGTCGATAAAAGCCTGATTACAGCTAACCAACACATCGTATTGAAATGATTATAACCTGGGCTTTCTAGGGTATCATTTTGACTCATGTCGTGTTAATTCTTTAGATGGACAAGCCATTGCAAAACGGCTTTGTACGCAAATTACAAAGGCAACGGAAGCTATTAAACAGCTGGTCAAGGAGTACAAAAGACAAAACGTTGACACGGTGGGTTGTAAATACCCCTCCACAATTGCGGTTGAAGACGCGTTAAGCATCGACAGTCCACTGTGGCGTGTACTAAACGATGACATCCAACCTCAGTCTGCTGTTCCCTATTGTTTAAAGAGGCAACTCATTGATTTGTTTCACACACGCAAAAGATGCTTAGAGGAAATAGCCAACACCAGAAAAAGAAATGGCTCGGATGTTCAGTCATTTCGAGGGAAAGTTGAAGGTACTGGACACTTGGTCAAAGGAACTGATGGCGCAGAAAGATACGGAGCGAGCTCGCGCATTACTCTCCATTGCCCGCACTAAAATGGATGAGCTCTCCGTATTCACAGGTCATCTCCACGGTCTCTTTTCTAATTATGATGGTAGCCATGAGGAATGTGAAGCTCAGTTTGACCTTGGAATTTTCCCCGAAGTGGATTGCGATGATGCCGGTGAGGAGGTTCAGATGGAGGACGATTACAACACTGATGAAGCTGACGTGGTTCAACAGCTTGGCCAAAGTGAAGTCTTTGAGGACCTGCGTTCCGTTCTCAGTGTTGAATACGGAAGTGACAGGGAGTCTGATTCAGATAGTTCAGATTTAAACACTGAAATATCGTGATTGTAACTTGTGAGTCATTTCAACTGCCTGATCTTTTTCCTCTTTCACTCAAGAATGTAAATCTACGAACAAGTGTTACCAATCAGCAAAAAAAAAAAATTAAGCTCAGTGTCAACTAGTCAGTCACTTTACACGACAAATAACAGCTCTCCTCCACGAATTAATTCAATCTTGTTTTATCGACTTTGGCTCCTTGACGCATCTTTACCTGGTCATTTTGTTGTGACGTTGGAAGCCTGATTAAATTGAAAAAGTTTCAGCATTTTGGCCTAAGTGTCTTTTTTCGCGGGACAAGTATTTTAACGCATGGCAATGGCGACCTTTATTAAAATTATTTAGTGCATTATTACATGAGTCAAGAACATCTAAGGTTCGCAATTTTGCTAAAATGAGTGAGAGTGTGAGTGTGGGTCAAGAGCAATATCCCATAAGAGCGACAAGGAAGTCGAGGAATTGGCCAATGTCTGCAAAATGGGTCCAAGTGTCCCATAAATACCATAAGAAAGTTGTGGAAACTGGCCTTTATGGCCAAAATGGGTCCAATTACAAGGCAGTATCGATATCCCACAAAGATCGTGAGGAACTTGTAGAAACTGGGCAATATCGCTAAAATGGGTCCAAGTGGGAGTCAAAATCGTTATTATCAAGTTGTGGAAACTGGCAAATATCTCCGAAAATGGGTCCAAGTGCGGGTCAATATTGACATCTCATAAAAATGATAAGAAAATCGCAGGGATTGACCAAAATCACAAAATGGGTCCAATTGCGGGTCAATGCTAAGATCCCATGAAAATCATTGGAAAGTCGAAGAGATTGGCTGAAATCACCAAAATGGGTTAGGGTGCGAATCAGTGTCAACTTCCCATGAGAATCGTAAGAAAGTCGTGGAAACTGGCGACTTTCGCCTAAATGGATCCAGGTGTGAGTCAAAATCGTTATAAGCAAGTTGTAGAAACTAACAAATATCGCCAAGATGGGTGCAAGTGCGGGTCAACGTTGACATCTCATGAAAATCATAAGAAAGTCGCAGGGATTGACCAAAATAACAAAAATGGGTCCAATTGAGGGTCAATGCTAAGATCCCATGAAAATAATTGGAAAGTCGAACAGATTGGCTGAAATCGCCAAGATGGGTTAAGGTGCGAATCAACAGATGTGGAAACTCGCCAATATTGCCAGAATGGGTTTAAGTGCAGATCAACAGCAATATCCCATGAAAATCATATGAGAGTTCTGGAAACTGGCCAATATTGCTAAAATGAGTCCAAGAGCGAGTCAATGTCGATTTCCCGTGGAAATCATGGGAAAAATTTAGAAAACTACGTAATATCGCTAAAATGGTTCCAAATTAATGCGTGTCGACAAGAAAATAATATGAAGGTGAGAAAATTTGCCAATTTCGCTAAAATGAGTCCAAGTGTGGGTTAATGCCAATATCCCATAAAAATGTGAAGAAAGTTATGTAAACTGGCCAATATCGCCAACATGAGTCCAACTTAATGTCAATGACCCATGAAAATATCAGACAGATGTGGAAACTGGCCAATATCACTAAAATGGGTCTAGGCGCGGATCAATAGCAATATCCCATGAAAATCAAAGAAGAGTTATGGAAAATGACCAGTATCGCCAAAATGAGTCCAAGTGCGATTTAATGTCGATATCCTATGGAAATCATTGGAAAAATTTGGAAACTGACTAATATTTCCAAAATGAGTGTATGTGCGGACCAACAGCAATCTCCCATGAAAATCACAAGACAGATGCGGAAACTCGCCAATATCGCCAATGGGTCTTAGTGCTGATCAACAGCAATATCCCATGAAAATCATTACAGAGTTCTGGAAACTGGCAATATCGCCAAGATGAGTCCAAGTGTGAGTCAATGTCGATATCATTGATATCGATATCATTGAAATCATAAGAAAAATCTGGAAACTGACCAAATTTTTCCAAAATGGGTCTAAGTGCGGACCAACGGCAACCTCCCATCAAAATCATAAGACAAAAGTTGAAAATTCGCCAATGACGTCAAAATGGATCTAAGTGCGGATGAACGTCAATATTCGATGAAAATCAGAGAAAAGATGGCAAAATTCGCTAATATCGCCGAAATGGGTATAAGTGCAGGTCAATATCGATATTCTGTGAAACTCATAGCCAAGTTGTGGAAACCGGTTCATATTGCCAAAATGGGTCCAAGTGCGACTCAATATCTCATCAAAACCATAGAACAAATGTGTAAACTCGCCAATATCGCCAAAATAGGTCTCAGTGAGGATCGGCAGCGATATCTCAGGAAAATCATATGAAGGTGAGGAAATTCGCCAATATCACCAAAGAGAGTCCAAGTGTGGATTAATGCCAATATCCCATAAAAATGACGAGAAAATTATGTAAACTGGCCAATATCGCCAAAATGGGTCCAAGTGCGACTCAAGGTGAACATCTCATCAAAATCTTAGGACAGATGTGGAAACTCGCCAATATCACTAAAATGGGTCTTAGTGAGGACCAACAACAATAGCCCTTGAAAATCATAGGACAGTTCTGGAAACTGGGCGAGTCGCCAGAATGAGTACAAGTGCGATTAAAAGTCGATTTCCCATGGAAATCATAGGAAAAATTTAGAAAACTAACCAATATTGCCAAATGGGTCTGACTGCGGACCAACCGCAATCTCCCATGAAAATCATAAAACAGATGTGGAAATCCGCCAATATCACCAAAATAAGTCCAAGTGGGACCCAATGTCGTTATCCCATGAAAACCATAACAATGTTACCGAGTTTTCATTGCTCGGGAACTCTGGCTTGGCTAAATTCACGTCTGCTGCAAATTGTCTTTAATTAACTGAAAGGTGGTGAAATCTTCGTAAACACTCGAAGCTCAGAACAAATGTGGTGCATGCCAATAGGAAACAAGTGATAACAGGGATCAGTTCTTGATGTATTACGCTGTATATCAAGTATACTACGTGTATCCTCCTGGGAAGGCTAGCACACACGCACACCCCCAGTTTTCGGGGTTTTACCTAATGAAACCGCTAAAGACCAAAGAAATCCAGGCCATACGATCTTCGTTTCGTGTCTTAATTGGTTTCATAGTACCAAAGTAGCCACAATACAAAGAAAATGAATAGAAGGGACTGTTTCCCCTTATTCTTTTCAAGAAAAAAAGACACTTTTAGTGTTGTTCCATGATACAATAGAAAGCCTAAAAATGGAAACTTTTCAGACCAGTTCATAAGGGGATGATGGACTACGATACTAGAGTCATTGATTGATATGTAAATTATTAGCATTGACAGGACAATTGACCAATAGATTTGCTTGTTACTCGCTTTCATTATGCACCTGCACGTCGGCACTTGTTATTTATTACTGGTTTTTGTTAGGTAAATACAAGTGTTAATGGTCTCTCGGGAAAAATTGGTTCAATAGCACCTCTCACCAGTTAGTTCTTAAGCAAGTACCTTGTGCAGCTTTTATGATTTTTTTTTTAGCTTCTACTCTAGCATGATGTATGTTAGAGCGCTCTAAGAATAAAAGTATACTGTGGAACCAAACGCTATCTCTTTCTTGACGTCCGTACAAGTTCACTCGAAGTAGATCGCTGTGTGCCAGGAAATCGTGACGAGTTTCCGTTCTCATTTGCCGAGTTGTCTCTGCCGAGTTAATTCCCCCCGTTTGTACGTTTCCCGCAAGTTCAGTTTAGAGTGCGTGAAAACTTATCGTCAAACTTGTTAGGAAACTATGCGATAAACATGGGATATGCGATGCTCGATGGACACTGCTTTTTCCTTTTATTGCCAAGAAATTAACCAAATAAACATGAAAAAAAGCAAACAAACATACAAACAAAAAATTAAAAGAGATTTATTTGCCAAAACCACGTAACAATTTATTGTGCACAGTTCCAAAAGGTTATGGCGCCTTCACAGGGAGGTCAGCCTGAAGAAGTAAACTTCAGTAAGTCGAGTCAAAATAGGTTGCCGGCTCCAACGGCCATTCATAAAACCACCGACAAAAATCGATTCTCCGTCATAGAATGCACCATTCAACCACAAAGTTTCCCGGATTCACTGTGCACCCATGAATGTGTGTTCGTGGTGGAAGAACAAAAACCACACGTATTTTTCAGGCCGTGCTTGGTAACAGCATTCCAAATTAGTATCTGCGTAAAAAGGGTTACAAAGTAATAACGTTGGTGTTAAATACTTAGGAGACCAAATAGTACACTAGTCTTTCATTCCAGCGTGATCACTTTGTTTCATGGAAATTCCTAATTCCTTTTCACACGTAATAAGCCCGTCACTTTGAGTGGTAAACACGCTTAACACTGAACTTTACAAAGTCAGAGATAAAAAATAGGTCCGCAATGCGTACGTGTGTCTAGTGCTAGGTTTTAGCAGTACTTCCGTGGGGTCTTTTTTTGTGTAGGTTTGGTTGCAAGTTCAATTCAACAATTTGAACAAGAATTGATTAAAATAATTTTAGCTGCAAGGTTAGGTGACTAAAATCTGGAATACAGAGACTGGAACATAGACATCAGGCATGAACAAGTTTATTGTAAAAAACAGCCTGCATTACAAAAGAAACCGTAACTGTATGTATTTAATACAATAAATAAGAACAAAACATGATTCAAGTTAGGAATTGTGATTTATTTTCTTTTACATCAGAAAATTTAATGAACATATAACTGTAATATAAAAAAAGAAATAGAAAGTTTAACAACAGGAGAGTATGAAGAAATGCGAACAGCTCTACTACTTGATAATTACTGAAGGTTTCAACTGAGACGGGTTACTTTTGTAATTGAAAATTAAAAGTGGCAATATTAGTAATCTGCATTAAAAGCCTTGAGTTCCTGTTGAAACTTTCTCTTCTCAATGTATAAGCATTAAAAATACTGTTCATAAATGTACTTCAGTTACAGTTTTCAACTGAATGTACAAACTGAATAAAATATAATATCTAAATACTTTTAAATACAAAAAGTCACTTGGGAGAAGGGGAATGCTATAACAGAACATTGTCCCAGTGATAATAACATGAACATTTTTGTCGTTAGTGAAAGATACAACAATGGCTTTGGTATCCTGTTAAATGGTAATATAGAGTGGATGCATTCTGATCTTTACCATTATTTTGGTTCTTGCTGCAGTTTAGTTCTCTGCAACACTGACTGCAGCCACAACTTTAGTTTTCTTATCAAAGGTAACAAAGAGCATTGGTGTATTTAGGAATGCTTCAACAACAATATCTTTACTTAATGACTGCTTAGCGTCAACTTTAAACAACTGTAAGGCACTGAGCAAAGTATCATTAAAAAATGTTACAGTGGTGTTAATGTCATCATGTCTCAGCAATGCCTGCAAGTGGTACGGACTGCTGCAAGCAGACACTTTCTGCCTGAGCCCACATGTTTCACACTTTGCTACATTCCCTGGTGTTGCTGGAAGCTTTTTGTTACATTTGCAACATTGGCGATAGCACATAAAATTTTGAACACCAAGGACTTCAGCATTTGTTGATGTTTGGGTGAAGTAGTCTGGCAAATCGCCTGGTGAAGCTACTTCCTCTGGGAAAGGATCAGCTGGTGAAATGGAACAGTCATGATTTGGTGTAGTAAGGTAAATGGAGTAGTTGTCATTATCCTTCGGCACTTTAAGGTTACAGAAGTTATATGTGTTGTCGTCTGCAACTTCTGTGATCAGGTCCTCCCACAGGGTTAGTTTGATCGATCCAGATGGATCTAGGAGGCAAAAATCAGCTTTCGACTTCGTGCCATCTCTTGTGATTATTTTCTTCACTCCAGATAAGTGCACCACTTTGGCTTTGAGATTAATAAGCTGGTTATTGGTGACATTCGAGAGCATCGAGATGTTTAGAGTCGAGGGAATCTCTTCTCGTAGAAAAGTGACCTCCTTCAGTTCCTCTATTTGGACTCTTGCATTCATGAGAACACTGTCATTTTTAATAGTGAAGTTGCTAATCTTTACTGGGGACTTTTGTTTGCTGCATCTTTCAAAGTCAAGATGCTTGCTTGAACAGAAACAGACTCCATGTACTTTGGTCGCTTCTGTTTAAATAAGCATATCAAAATAGCGAGTCTTGTTGGAGTGCTTAACAGGGGATACGTTATGAATGTATCCTGTTAGGTTGTTCATTGTTGTTGTCTATTACAACCGAGGTGTGTCTACCTGGAGAGCGAAGAGAAATAAATGGTATCAGTAACTGTGGGTTGTAGAACAGTTATCAAAGAAAACTGCAATCTGTATGTACTACAGGGCACAAAAGCAATAATCATAAAATAATCATACCTGGATATGTGTTGCATATTACATATCTGCAGATTACCCCTTAGATGTCAATCACAGTGCATGATTGGTATCTAAGGTGTACATTTGAGTTAATTTCATTTTTTTGTACTCATTAACTATGAATATTCTCTTTAAGACAAAAAGAAAAACACATGGAAGTTGCAGTGAAGGTGACAAGAAAACCATAAAGGTCTATTTTTGAATCAATGCACAGATTGCTTTGTGATCAGAAAAATAAGTTTCTAAAATGTGTACATGGATTTGTGATTCAGGTAAATTAGTGTAGACATGGTCTATAGTGGTTCTGTTATTAGTAGTAGAACATGATACCAGTTGTCTGTAACTGTGGTCTCTTATAAATAGATTATAAAGAGGAATCTTGTCTTTTTTATTTAACCAATTGATATTGAAATCGCCAATGAAAACTTTGAAACCTGAAATATCAAAGGTAAGAAGTCCGATCAATGCTACACACATTTGTCTAATTGGCACTCTTGGTGACCGATAAATGCCTAATATGGTAATATGTGGAACTGTTGTAACCTTAATGATAGCTATTTCAACACCACCAGTGTTGTTGCAAACTGGATATCCAGGTAGAAAAGGAATTTTTCTGTACACTGCAGTTCCACCATAAGGTCTTGTATTGAAAACGTCAAGTTGACTGTCATTTCTAAATAGGGTATACCCAGTGATGCTGTAGTCAGTATCACTGTCTAAGTAACATAACCGTGTTTCTGAGAATACATTTACATCCATGTTTGAGTAGTTTAAGTCTTTTTGTATGTCCTCAGTATGTCTATGCAATGACCTTGAATTAAGAAAACATATCTTAAAGGCTGTTGGATTTGTTTTATAAATTGGAACTATGGAAAGCTTGAGGTGCCGGTCTTTTCTTTAATGTTGCATTTCTGCTTTTACTTCAGGATTCACAACTATTTTGCTTTCACAAAGGTCAGTAATATACAATCCCTCAATGGTTGTTACTCTGCTCAGTCCTACATAATGTACATGAGGTATTGCTCTTCTGGTGTTAAAGTTAACAACTATTCTAGTTTCAGTGTCACCCTGTGATCTATGTGTTGTTTTTGCTGCTGCAGGTCTAAGTGGAAACTGCTTTCTTACAACTTAAGCTGTTCTATTTCTTCCAACTGCAAATTGTACAGTAACAGGTTTGATGGGGGTTCACGTGCATTCAATGCAATTGACATACACATGTCTGTTGTCATGTCTGGTTTTCTCACCAACATCCACATAGTCAAATTGAACCCAAATTATACCAGATGGTATATTTGTGTCATACAATTTTGTCATCTTGATGATGCCGCCAGCACCATTTGTGATACCATCATCAGTTCTTACATTTATGGCTATTTCTATTCTTTCCCCTTCAGCAAGTTGAAGATTTGTAGCTAATTGCTTTGTTTTCCTGGAATCCAGTGGTATTCGCTTGAAGATATTGTCTCTGAGTTCTGGAGAATTTGCACCTATAACACTATCCAATGCTTTGATGGTACATTTGTCACCAGTAGCTGCCCTGTGAACTCTAATATTAAAGTCGTCCACTTTTGAGTTTTGAATGAACAAATGAGGAACATCAATTGGGTAATTCATACAGTGTTCTGAAATGCATCTTACTTTCAGTTTTGCAATATCATCTTGGGTGTGATTACCTTCTCTCAATCTATTTAGAATTTGAGCAAATTCTCTACTTTCCCTTTGTCTCATAATTTCGTCCAGTTCAAACATTGTAAAATGTTCTTGCCATAAATTGGGGGCAAGAGATCCATAATCTGAGTTCTTCATATCTTTGAACACATAACTGTCCATAACAGGTTCTAGTTGAAACAAATCACCCAATGCAATTATGCTAATACCTCCAAATACCTCTTTACTACCCTAGATATCCTTAAGTCTATTATTTATTTGGACATTTAACATAGTATTGCCTATCATTGATATTTCATCAAGAAATATAAGCTGAACACGAACTGAGCACGAAGTTTACATCTGAGGGTATTTAGTCTGCTTGAGTTAAGAGGTTTATATGTCTTTAGAGACTGGCATGTTGGTATTACCAAGGCACTATGTACTGTGTTCCCTTTGATACCATAAGCAGCTTTTCCAGTAGGGGCAAAGAAATAACATTTTAACTTCATTAAAGTTTTCCCCTGCTCTGGAATTATAATGTTTTACTTCTGCAAGTGATGGCATGGATCACCATATAACTGATGAGAAACAGCTCTAAAAAAACAGTCACCAGCACCCCAAACATCTAGGGGTCTCAATCCCAGGTGACATAACCGAAAGTTTAACAATATGGTGGAACCAACTGATACTGTAGTTTCAGTGTTGACTTTTACATGTAGTTGAGAGCCTGGATTTAATTCAATATCACCTGAAGTCATAAGCTTCATACTTGATACAGAAAATCTTCTAGAATGGCTGCTTGATTTCTTTAAAAGCTTATTTACGATTGGTTTGCTTAGATTAACAAAGCTGGTGAAAAAACTGTCACATCTCTTAAGATATCTTATGTAACACAACTTATAGTCAGTAGCAAAGCTGTATAACCTTGAAGACTTATGAATATATTTCCTAATGATGACCTTAAGTTTATATCTTGTTTTTCTTTTTTTCATAAACTGCACAATCCGTTTCATCGAAACCCTCGACGGCTCTCGGTTTCTACGTCGTTTCTTTTGTTTTTGGTCAGCCATTTTGAAATGTGTATCAATTTCATCTGTTCCACGTGAACACAACATATCCACATCAGTTGTTTTCGAGAAATCGCTTAAATTACGTTTAATCGCATTTATACTGCTACTAACATAACTTTTTCTGTTCATATATACCACAGCTTTCGCGGATGTTTCGTCAGTCAAAGGAGTCTTTCCTTTAACATCAGTCAGGTTTCTCGCTCTTCTATATACATTTTGTGTAATCTCCAAACGGGTAGGCTCAATAATCCCCACAAGGGGCTCAATTTTTCCCACAAGGGGCTTAATTTTCCCCACAAGGGGCTCAATTTTCCCCAAAAAGGGGCTCAATGTTGGCCTCTAAGGCCTTTTCTTTTCCCCAAATGGAGCTCACGAAGCTGAAGTTCTTTCCTTTACGCATGGTAAACAACACCGCAGCATGACTATTCTGTTGGCGTGGAGAGCATCGATCGAACACTTGAAAACATCCTTTAAAGTCTTTTACTCGACCACATTGACTCAAACTTCGAAAGCTGTGGCATACCGAGAAACCAACGCTATAGAAGTTCATCATAAAGTTTACGAGAGCAAAAGGACACTCACCAACTTTCCGAAGTGTGATCCACAAGTGTGAAATTCCTCCTTCCCTTAAGGCACGAGTAAAAGCACATGGTGGTCAAAGATCAGAGTCATCGTCATATTTTCGTCCCCGAATTCAATTGCTCCCGACTCTTCCTTGCGGTTTTCTACTTGAATCCAATTGGTCAACCGACAGTTTCCGAAATTATAACGATGAAATATCGACATGGTTACACATTCCACTGGTTGAAAATCAGTGTACAATTCATGTTATCCGTCACGTAAGGTAAACTTTTAGTAAAACATCATATTTCGTGCTCAAATGTGGCGTATATAAAGTGCTTTTCGAATACCATACGCTCTTCCATCGTGTCTGCGTGCTAATGCACTAGACACAAAAACTTGCTCACCTTTGGAAACGATAAAACCAGCAGCAGAGGAAGTGCTGCGTTGAGATTAGGAAGGAGTACCAAGAACAATGGATGCGCGGGAAGTACAGTGGTCAACACTCACTGTGGCTCTGGTTGCAGATGACTGATAAACACTTAAAGAACTTGTGTGTGATGAGGTTGTGTCAAAGTGAAAGAAGAATGTATATTGTGTAAATTTCATCTTTTCGACTGAGGTGTTTGTAAGTTCTATTAGTAGTTAGTTTGTTGTGAGTTGGTATTGTTACGGTTGTGAATAGCAGTGGTTTTTATCTTAAACCGGGAGTACTAATTAACAGGAGGTCGACGAGTTAACAAGGGAAGGAGTGGGCGTAGGAGAAGTTGATGTATGAGTGGTGGCTGAAGGGGTCGTGCAACTATCCATGGAGGGTACAGGCAAAGAAATACCAAAGCTCCAGTCGTGACGGGCGAGCCACAGCTTTCGGCGCTGGCCGCTTCCGTAAAGGGACGGTTTACGCGGCATAACACCAATCTCTTTCTTTAAATCCAAGGGAAGGTTATTAAATGAAATTACCAATTGCTGTATCTTAGCGTAAGGCATTTTACTTCCTCTGTTTCCGACAAGTTCACCTACAAAGGACAAAGACAGAAATTGACTGGAAAAAGAAACGAAGCTAAAAGTCACTCCTTGTTGCGTTGAATATGACACTTAAAAGAGAAATCATAGCCATAGATAAAGGGAATTACCACATCAATACATTAAAAGCAGAAATAAAATTTATATTGGGAAAGAAGACTGACTTTTTTTCGTATTGCAACAAATCACAGAAAAGGCAGAAGCTGAGTGTAAAACAGCTATTGACCCCTTAAATGCTTCAAATAGTAGTTTATGGAGATGTAGTTTTCAATCATGGGTCAACTGAAACTGAATGCGGCCATTTCAATGGAAAGAGAAAACAAAGATATTTTTCAATAATTTGGAGGAACATCAGCTAGATCTTCGAAGACCTTAATCCGCACGTGCATGGATAAAGGCAAATATATGCTATAAAAACGCATACTGTATTTGAAGTTGAACACTTCTTGTAGATGTTTTACTGACACGTCTTGCTTTTCCACCAGGGACTACCTATAAATTAAGGACCTATTCTCACTGGAAATATAGTGCTTTCTTTTCTAAGTTCTTAAGAAACGAGATGCTTGGTGTAATAAGTTGTTGATCTAAGCATCAATGTAGTGAATTTCATTGAGATTCATTTATTGTTTTAATATATTGAGATTATATTGATATTTAAGAACATAAATGTACACTTAGAGTAACAGAAATTGAGTACCGGGACTACTGCTCTCGATAACTTTTTTTGAGGTTCTGTTTATGTTTTGAGTGCAGGAATGAAATGCAAATTGGAATTAACAGGTAATTGGTTTTACTAATTGTTTTTCTTTTTTTCATCAACTCATGTATGGAAAAATCCAATTCACAAATTCTCAAGCGCAAAAATTTGCAGAAAGATTTCAACATTACAAGTAAAATTAGAAAGAGCTTCTGAAAGTATATATCAAGAGTAAAGTGCTAATTAATGCATATCTACAGTCAGTACTCACAGTGTAATCTACTTGCAAATGTTTCCATGATGTTTGTTTTTAAAAGGCTGTCACCAATCCCAGCTGAACCTTGGTAACAAACACCATCATAAGCACATAACATCAGTGCATGACCAGCAAGTGTTTCCAGTTCTGCAACCTGTGTAAAACATTGATAAGGATTGGTAATAATTAGAAGAACCAAATAAGTGTGATAACATATATACTCATTACTTAAGCAATGTCAGTTTGTTTAGTGCTGGATTAAAGTTGTATTCCATGATAGGATTGTATGGTGACAAGCATTTAATTACATGAAAATTACTGAGCTTGCATACTTAGAAAGTTGTGTAAATCAAGGAAAATAAAAAACCCAAAAAGTAAGATATTTAAAACAGGTAATTATGAGTAAGTTTAAGAATAACTTTCATTGTTTATTAAGAGCTTGCTGAGACACCTGGTGACCAACTGTAAAATTATAAGAAAGGGGAAAATTTTTGGCATATCTTAAATTACAATCCACACAGATAAATATCATAATTTTATTTGACAACAGTCAATCTACCAGTAATATAAATGTAACAATAAGAAAACTGATAAATTAATGCTGATCAATTTAAATCAATGTCGAACAGAAAAATTCAATACGAAATGCTTGTTTGCTATTATAGCACAATTTAAGACCAGTTTACAAATTAAACAAAATCATAAGGTCAGTAAATGTATTGGGTATATCATTTCAAGAACTTGTCAATCCAGGAGAATATCCCTTGTGAAAGCATTAAAGCCACTTTGTTTCCTCACTAGTTTCTTTTCTGTCCTCTTGTGTCCATCAAGCACTCTGGAACCACTACTACACTTCGCATTGTGGTTGTTTATCCAGTGCTGACCAGAAAAAAAGTAATGTTACACACTAAAAGAAAAAACCAAGAAAAGTAAAATTCTAACTGGTTTAGCAGTTTGACAAACAAGAAAACTTTGAACTAACTGTCACCGACAACACACATGCAGTCACAGCTACTTTAGGGCTGACACTCAAAAAGTCAACTTTGAAACACTTTATGATGGTACATTTATATTATCAACTCAGTAAATAAAACAGAATTTTCTTGCTATATTTCCCCACAAATGCAGCACCACAGGTTCTTTAGAAACTTTCTCTCTTTATTCCATTGGAAAAATATATTTTCCAGTTTCTTTATCACATTAATATGACTTAAAACAGTTAGATGACACTGTACAGTAGCTAAAAAGGCTATTGAAAAAAGGAAACTGTTATTATATGCTTTAATTTGCAAAGTCTGGGAGGAGAGGTATGTGCATGCAGTCCCATAAAATTAAAGTTCTGAGCTTCTTCAAGATCTCTTTAAAAGTATTTCTTTTTGTATCTATATTGTGTGGTACAAATACCACATCAATTTTGTCCATCTTAAAATACTGAAAAAGATGCAAAATAACAAATAAAAACAAATTGAAAGATAGAGAGACACAGAGAGAGGAGAGGGAGAGAGATAGAGGAAAAAAATAGCGATAGCAAATGAATAAAAAACATGTAAATCTAAAGCACCCCAATGACTTTTGTTTCATTTGCTAGTTGCTGGCTGGAATAACATTTGAAAGTTATCAGAAGTCAGCTGTGAATATGACCTTCTGCATTAACATACTCGTATGTAGTACCTTATTCAAAACACTTAGTTCAATTGGGTTTTACTGTATTAATATATAAGACAAAACTTATGTAGGAAACACATAAGGTGCAAAGAAAGGGAAATACTAAAGCATGGCCTGACCAAAAACCCCCTTAACACAAACTAAAACCAATATGTACATCTGAAAACAAACTAAAAGGATCCAAAGTAATCTTAAACCATTTGAAACCACCTAAAACCATATAAACCCATCTTAAATCCTTTGCCCCATGTAAAAAAAATTGGCAACCATCTTGAATCTACTAAAACCATTCAGAACCATCTTAAACTATCTGGAACCATTTATAACCTTCTTAAAACATCTAGAGTGATCTGTAACCATTTGAAACCATCTAGAAGCATCTGTATCCATCTACAACCAACTCAAGCCATCTAAAACCAACTTAAACCATCTACAACCAACTTAAACCATCTACAACCAGCTCAAACCATCTGCAACTGACTCAAACCATCCACAACCAACTAAAACCTGATCTACAACTGATTCAGACCATCTACAACCAACTGAAACCATCTAAAGCCATGTACAAGCACCTGAAACCATCTTAAAACCATCCTAGGGGCCTGTTTACATGAAGGTTGGGGGACTCCACCTAAGTGAGGTAACCTGCCTATCCATATAATCTCTTACTTTATATTGATCACGTTTACATGATAGGCAGGGTGACCTTCTTAGGAGAGTGTCTCCCAACAGGGATGGCAATTTGCCATGTAAAAATCCCAAGGTGGGTCAATGTATCTTGCTGGGGTTGCTAGAGTTCCTGAGGTTGTAAGATTGTACATTAACACAGGCTATTTCTCAACCACAAGTAGGCAGGTTACCTCAACTACCAAGGGTCCCCCACTTTTATGTAACCAGGCCCTAAACCATCTTAAACCATCTTAAACAATCTACAAGCAAACCATCTTAAACCATCTAAAACTACCTCAGTGCAACCATCTAAAACCACCTCTGCATAACCAACTAAAACTACCTAATTGCAACCATCTAAAAACCACCTCAGTACAACCACCTAAAACTACCTTAGTACAACCATCTAAAAACCACCTCAGTACAACCCCCTAAAACTACCTCAGTACAACCATCTAAAACCACCTCGGTACAACCATCTAAAACCACCAAAAATCAAAGAAATATTATCTCAGCTCGAGATGGAGATAGTAGGCTGGTTTAAGAGGCCAGCTGTAGATGAATCATTCAGACTATCATTGTGCTCGACAAATAGGAGTTACAAAGGCCATCATTGTTCCTATAATTTCCTTATGGAAAACTAAATTACAGTCGATCTCATTTTTCAATTGACAACTTGAGTCAGAGAGGACAAAATTGCACAAATGTATCAACAAATGTCTAACAATGGCACCCAGTTAATTACATTTTCATGCCACTGTAGGGGTAGAAGATCCACACAATACCTAACGCCCAAATTACCGCAAGTTCTTATTATCTAAGTTATTATCCGCGCATGGGACGGCTCAATGGAGTAAATGGTTGGTGTCAGAAAACTACTGCAATCACCGATGACTACATACAAGTTGATATGGGAGCACTTCACACTGTCTGCGCAATCGCAACGCAAGGGAAGAAAAATGGTCCATGCGTCAAAAGCTACAAGCTGTCCTTCTCTATTGATGAAAGCAGTTGGAGTGTATATCAGGAACAAAACATTGGCAAGGTTTGAAATAAGTCTACTTTAATCTTCTCTAGCCTGTTTTATATATTTGTTTTTTTAAAATAAGTGTGCTAATCACTCTTATGCGATGAATTTATGACAGTCACATGTCAGTTTCTGGTTTATAAATTGCGCGAGAAAAGGCTCGTTGATGTTATTGAAGATGATTATAAAATACTTAATATCCTACAGTATTGAACGAAACACATATCAGTCATTTAATGGTAATAATACTCAGTGTTATATATCTCACTTAGTATGGTGCGCTATGATCAGTCAGTCAAGGGGGCCGTCTTCAATAGTACGGCCCTCTGAATTTAAAAGTTGTTTGAATTAAAATCTTCCTCCTCTCTTTGAACATGAGATATAATAAATGTCTTTTCATCATGGCTTTGTGCTTGGTGGGCCAAAGGACTGTGCGAAAAAAGCAAGGTTCCGTTAATTACGATACAGACCAATAAAAGGAGGTAAGTAAGTTTTTTTTCACATCTCTGGATTCAAGTGGAGGGTGGAAGATATCAATTCCAACAAACTTTTGAATTTAGGGGGAAATTAAGTGCAATTCGGTGCGCTTTTTTGACCAATGATAGCACACGTACCAACTAACCGATATAATGGGGGGTATTCATTCTAGCATTTCTTTGGCTAACATTCTGAAAAAACGGGAAGTAAAACTGATCTAGAGCCGTGTATCTTTTCCACCAACAGGAAGCCATTTTTTGCGATATCTCAAACTCTCAAATTGGAAACATTACTCAGAAACTCAATAAAAAGTTATATCAATGAAATTGTTCACAAATATAAACGTTCCGATAAAAGGCTCAGCTAAGTTGAGGATTGATTAGGATGCGGTTCTGTTAAAGAATGCCTAGACTTTATTTAAATAACCGGCCCTCAGTTGTATTTTGATCTTAAGTGGGAAGAGTATGAAATATCGAACATTCAGTACGAACGCATTAATTCAAAGCCCCTCCAAACTTCTCGTTGCTCCTTTCCCAAAATCTATGAATGACTTCGGCTGCTACCTTTCTTATTTGACCTATCAGACGAGATTTAACTAATTTTCGTAAGGCTAGGTGAGAAATTGAGGCGCTATATTTCTGTCATCAGTGTAGAGAATTACATCAACGTTTGCGGTCGGTAAGTGTCTGTGCGGTTACTTAAACCTGTTGATTATAAGTTAAAGGTTCACCTAATTATTAATACTGCATCTATGCTCGAATTTCAATTACGAAAACACAAGAAATCTGGCATTAAAATCACTTGGCGCGATCTTATCATGAAGGCTGTAGTCTTCGATCGATCGCCTGAGCTTTCTATAGCTACGGGATCCAATCTCGACCCCAAAAAGTCCTGGTATGTGCTAATGAAAAGTTAATGTGAAATCAGACCAAAAACTTTTGCAAAGAACGAATTGTTTCGTCGATTCCGTGATGACTACAATACGTTCTATCCTGTCAGCAGGTCTCAAGCGCGCCAATAAAGGCTGTTCGTTCAACCCCAGGTAACCAAATAACATGCTTGTTACATCTTCAATTGGTCTCTGTGCCAGATTAATCAGACAGGGAGAAATCCAGCGGATAGATTCGCAAGGTCTCAAAATATAATCTTGTTGTTTATGCGGTAAATCAAATCGCCCTCGACCGTACACTTTAGGCGGGAAATGCCTCCAGTCGAAATATCATGGGAAATTGCAATGATGTCAGTCAAGAATAGCCGAGCTTGACAAAGACATTCGGGAACTAGTAAAGGATAATAATTATATGAGTTAATGGTGGATGCCTCAACTTTCAATCAAAAGAAAGAGTCCGGCCAAAGAGCGGTCTCCTGATATAAATTAGTGTGAATTCATTTTTTCGTGCTCTTGCATACCCTCTTGGGTTGTGTATACCTGAGGGGTATTCTTAATCTCTCCTATACCCTCTTGGGTAGTGTATACCTGAGGGTTATTCTTAATCTCTCCTATACCCTCTTGGGTAGTGTATACCTGGGGGATATTTTTAATCTCTTGCATACCCTCTTGGGTAGTGTATACCTGAGGGTTATTCTTAATCTCTCCTATACCCTCTTGGGTAGTGTATACCTGAGGGTTATTCTTAATCTTTCGTATACCCTCCTGGGTAGTGTATACCTGAGGGATATTTTTAATCTCTTGCATACCCTCTTGGGTAGTGAATACCTGAGGGTTATTCTTAATCTCTCCTATACCCTCTTGGGTAGTGTATACCTGGGGGATATTTTTAATCTCTTGCATACCCTCTTGGGTAGTGTATACCTGAGGGTTATTCTTAATCTCTCCTATACCCTCTTGGGTTGTGTATACCTGAGGGTTATTTTTAATCTCTCGCATACCCTCTTGGGTAGTGTATACCTGAGGGTTATACTTAATCTCTCCTATACCCTCTTGGGTTGTGTATACCTGAGGGTTATTTTTAATCTCCTCTATACCCTCTTGGGTAGCGTATACCTGAGGGTTATTTTTAACCTTTTCTTATCCCTCCTAACTCGGCAGTCGCGTGAGACGATATTCATACGCATGAATTTGTTCCCAATGACCTAAAATGCAATAACGATGTTTTAGACCAGCTCCTCCCCGTTTCAAACTGAAACCTTTGCACATAGAAGGTCATTATAAGAATAATTGCATTGCGCCGAAGCTTGAAGACCGAACGAGGAGACTATCAGTTAGAAGCGATGTGTATTCTCTGGATCATCTAATCAACACAGTTTCTGGTCTTTAAAAGTTAAAAACCATGACCTGTATAAAGAAGGGTTTGTCGGAGTTAACCTTACGTAGGGCTAGGTCTTCGATCAAGGAGGTGAAATCAGCTTTACCGGTGCCGCTTTTAGGCTACTTTTGAGTTTCTTCGTCTTACGTGTTTTGAATTGTTCCTGTTATATGTTTCTGTAACATTTGGTCAGGAATATTCGTGGACCTTGCGTTAACGATTTACTGTTGTCTTCTTTAAGACACGTATTGCCTCTACAGAGAAAATAAGCTTAGCGTACCGCCCTTTAAGTTTTTTCGAATTAGACCCGTTAAGTTTGTATGAGACATTTCTCTGGAATCTTGTTTCTGAAAAATGAGTGAACAAAGTAGAGTTGCATCTTGAAAATGATTAGAATTGTAATCATCGGAAGTTGCGGTTTTTTCCATTTCATTCGAGGGGAGCATAATTACGTTTTTTGAAGCGATTATCGGATGTCCTGGAAAGTTTAGCGAACACCTTATGCCACAAACCTTGGCTTGAGTTACTTATGCAAATTAGCTGCCTGCACATTTAATGTGCAGCCAGCTAATTTGCATAAAATTTTTTTCCGACGCAAAGCTCGTCATGAAAAACGTGGAAAATAACTGAAAAATAGATATTTTTTTTGTACTTGCTCTTCAACCATGTTGTTCCCGTATATCGTTTCGCTCTTAGTTACTTTTAATTGTTTAGCCGAGATAAAACCAACTATATAAAAGGGAAAAAGTGTAACGTCCCGTTACAGTCAAATTTTACTTTTTTGGTTTATAAATTGTTAATGAGTTTATTAATTCTTTCCTGCAAGATAAATTTCGATTAAGAATTAAAGACCAAGATTATGGTATAGTGCTAAGAATGAAGGTAACTTTTTGGATCTTGGCTAAAAACTGTTTGTGGAATGAGAGAAGAACCCACGAAACAACAAAACCAAGACAGACAGAGATGGAAAATGAAAGTTGAGATTTAGCTTGGTTTGATTTAAAACCTGCTAAGTTTTATTTATGCCCCCTAAACACGTCTTTTACATACCTTGATTGCTGTCCAAGATATATGATTACGCCTCTTGGAAACTGTTTAGCGGATTAAGCTAACTGAAAGGAATTGCTTATATTACATTCCACCGGTTTGCTATTACCTTGGAGTAGATTACAATTATAACCCCAGTGTCTTTGGTGTTTATAACAAGTGGTTGAACAGGTGTCAAGGTTCTGTAAACATAGGCAAAGGCCGGCATTACAAAAGACAAGTATTTTAAGAGAAAGTTTTTTTTTTTACAAGCAGATCCAAAACAGATTGATTATTTAGATCTCTTCAGACAATATAATCTCAAACTATCTTGTTTGTATGGGAAAGAAATCGTAAGGACGGTTTCTCCGCATACTTGATATTTAGAATCCTGGTAAAATCTAAGGATAAAAAATATATCGTGCAGTAGATCAATAATCACGAGGAGGTTTTGATAGTGACATTTATGATTTAGTATTTTTCAGTCTTAATTCTAGCATGTTTGAGGAGAAAATAAGAAAAATGGTCCTGAGATTTTATAACGATTTTTACATTCTTTATTTTTCACAAGAAAAGGAATAACAAATATCAACATCTACGTAACACACTAAATGCCTACGTTCTCATAATTGATTTGCTTTCTATTTTATCATTTTTCTTTCATTTTTAACTCTCTCTAAAACTTCCACTTCGTACGACCCCTTTTACTAACGTTTCTCCTTTGCAACATAGTTGCAAATACGAGCCCTTTCATCCTAGAGGTCCTTGTTCATTTTAGTTTTAACCACGAGCTATTGTAACCGCTAACCAGTTATTTGCCACAGTGTAGGTCAACAGTTTGATTTAATTTCTAACCGCTCTCATGGAGGGCTAACGCTCATAGCGTCAGCTTTTAAACTCATTACGGTGGCGAATTTACGTTATCGATTGAGTTGATAACACTAAATTACCCTTTTGTACTGACTTGCTCGTCTCATATTCACTAAATTAGTAAATAAAAAAAGAAAAAACATCGAATTCGTACGCTGTATTTCGTTTAATGAACTAGCGTTTGGATTAGCTCCAGGCTCACGCGTACGTTCCAAATCTCTAAATCTCAGAGTCAATCGTTTAGTATTAAGAAATAAAAATTTAAGATATTAGGCGGCGAAAATTGCAACTGATCAGCCTGATGTTATTATCCCTTCTGCCAAATTGTACCATGTTTGACCATTTCCCGGACTTCTCTCAAGCTTTTTTGTTTCTGAAATTTCGGAACAAGTTTTCACGCTCAGTTAGTTTGCAAGTTTACATATGGTAATGAAAATGAAACACAAATTAATCATAGCGGTGTCAGAAGGACCGCCAATATGCTGAGTTCCATCGCGGCTAGATCATCATGGCAATCCCCGGTAATCGCAGTGAAGAAAGCCTAGGAAATTGCATCGGCCGCCCTTCTAGTAACAACTAAAAGTTTGCTCTGATATCCTTTCCGATGCGTCGAATGGAAGACCACTTCAGTCGCAACAACCGAGTTTTACGGTGCTTTAATTTCGAGTAATCGCTATGTTCTTCTGTATTCGGTCGTCACTCATTCATAAAACACACGGCTTTTAGCAGTTTCTTCACTAATTTTCATGTGAAAAATTTCGCGTGAGCTAAAAAACTTCTGGCAAACGTATTAAGTTTGACCTGTCTTACTATTTCAGTTTGTAAACTACTTTTGATTGTGAATTTTAATGGTTTGGCATTTTTGACAGCTTTAGTTTTGTTCAATCAATCTGATTATTTGAAACATTCTAAAAGGATTCCGATTGGCTTATTGTAGCTTGTTTATGAGAATATAGAGCTGTCAAAACTGTCTTTTTCTTTTACAATTGAAGATAATGTAAGGGGAGTCTGAATTATTCTTTGTTATAAAAAACAAATAGAGAATGACTGTGCCCTACTCTGTAAGTTTTAAAGCACATAGGAAGCGGCTAGTGCACTCAAGTGGTGGAGAGAAACAGTCGACTACTTCTCGTATTTCTCCTTATTCTTTGTTATGAAAAACAAATAGAGAATGACTGTGCCCTACTCTGTATGTTGTAAAGCACATAGGAAGCGGCTAGTGCACTCAAGTGGTGGAGAGAAACAGTCGACTACTTCTCGTATTTCTCCTTACGCTTCTTTCTTCCTGCGTGCTTTGCAGCAGAACAGAGCACAGGCAAGGCTTCTCTATTTGTTAAACGTAGCGCGCGCAAGGCTTACCTTTTTTCCAGAGGAGCTAGCATGGTAAAATTCCTCGTTATTACCACATAGCCGTGCAACCATAGCATTACGTATGCAGTTTCACGCCGGCAGAAAGTTCCCCTCGAGTAAAGCCACGAGATCTTTTCTCCTTTCTATTCCAATTGAGATAGACTTCAAAAAGAAAAGAAAAATTTTACCAAATGATATTCCTTTCGAAACAAAATGAGCTTGCAGTTCTTTTAAACGACGAAACTATCTTTGTGAGTTGAAAAACCTTCAAATGTCCCAAACGCGACGGGAGTTTTGGTTGTTTTCTGCCTTCAAATGAGGTTTTGCGATGTTAAGGACTCTCCTTTAACATGGTAGATATTATTTTGAAGTGTTGATGTGTCCCAGAAGTGTTTCTTAATAGAAGATTTAGTTTTGAAATCGTACAAGGCATAATTTACGTGAGATTATGAAAATGTAATGCACTACTGCGATGATGAGATGACTATTTTCCTTAAACGATTTAACTCTATATTCAACCGATGATTTGATGTCAAGACCTTAAACTCAAAGGGCCCCTTCATGGTATTACCGATTCTTAAAAAGAATTCCATTTGCATCACGGAGGTAAAGGTATCACGCAAGACGCAATGCGGATGGCTGGGCAAATCAAAATCAAAAGTAAACTTTCATTTCTTCCGCGAATTTTTCGACAAAGTTGATGTGCTCACTTTTGCTAAAGTCAGAGGATTTCCATTTAACTATTATATGTCAATGCAACGTTGAATGGTGCGAATGATTTGCGAGATTCTCCTTTTTAGAGAAAACAAATTTTAGGAACCTCACGCTGTGGTTAGCTAAGGACGGCAAAAGGTTGTCTGAAACCCAAGAGCAGACCCATTACTTTGCTCATTGAATATTTTTTCGTCTCTGCGCCTTTGTCACTGCTAGATCACTTGTGGATTCTTTACAGATCTTAGGGATCTTAAGCAAGCAGGGCGGCAACGCTGGGGAAAATCAATTTCATACTATTTCATGTGATAACCGTCCCCAACGGTGCCAGTTGTCATTTTTCAAATGTAAGTTTCAAAAACTAACCAGCGATTTTCCTTTCTTGGTAAAGTTTATGTTTTTCTCGTGAAATGTTATGTAAATCAGACGCTCAAATTGAAATTCTTACCACTCTATTTACATGTGTTTCTCCAAGATTTTGGACATCCAGCCATCAGTAGTTTAGGTTCAGTAGTTTGCAGAACAATGTAATAATATTAGTCGAGATAGATTGACTGTTGATCCCTTTTACAGAAGTACTATTGTTACGATTCGATCAATTAAAGGCCTTTGCTTTTGAACCGTGCAATAAAATGCTTCATAGGGTGACCTTTCCTTTGATTTCTTGGAACCAAGAGAAACTAATAAGCTGATGGAATAACAAACTGTACTTTCAGGAGTTAAAATAGTAAATGGATCAGGTTGTAATGAAATTTTTACATCTCATGTGATCCTACATTCACTGCATTGATCACTGACCGGGAACATCCATGTGGCTCATGGCTCTTTTAGGCAAATTCATTACAGCTGCTGATGTGGAACACGGTTGGAATCATCTTGTCAATTGGACTAAAGTTTTCGATTGTAGACAAAATAGGTGTAGTTTTTCTTGATTTCTTAATTATGCATATCCAACAGCCTAGTTCCAACAATCCCATTGTTCTGGTTTCACGCGAGTAGCAAGACACTCCCTTGCACTCGCCTTCGCTCGCCTGGAAAGAGCCGTAAGGGGACAATATTTTTTCGATAAATTTTAGCCAGTCAATTCAAAAGTATATCATAAGTAAAGCTTGATCTGAAATTCAGGGCCGTCTACGTACCTTCTCACTTGAAGACCATTGTAATCTTGTAACGCATCAATAACGAGACTTAAAAACTTTTATTGTTGGTTTTTTGTTTGTTTGTTTGTTTTTCTTTTATATATCAGACTCAAGATAAGGTCTAAAAGGTGTTTTATTGAAAGCTCTGATTTACAGTAAACATGATCCCCTTATTGTTAACCCCTTAACTTGGAAAAAGTTCTTACTCCGTGCCATTTCCCTCTTTACTGTAGAAACCTTGTTTGATGATCACATTTAAACCAGGCTATGAAATAATTTGAATATCACGTACTACAATGAACTAGAATTCTCAAAATGAGTTAAACAATTCTAAAAATTAACTACAATTTAGGCTTAAACACACTACCAAATATCTAATTTAGTGATATTCTTAGACCTTTTTTATTATTATTAATTTTTTTTGGAGTGAAATATCGATTGTATAAGCGTAATATCTCCGAACGTCTTTTTAAGTCTTAATGATTGTAATGCTCGCAAACGAGTTATGAAAATTCTAATAAATGGGCTATTTAGATCATCGATGCACTACAAAACGTCTAATAAGCGATGTATTAAACTGTTTATTTTTTTCCCACTACATATCTTAAAGCTTGTTTGCGTACCCAGACTTTTTTCTAAGTTATCTGATAAATCTATACTCATGACAAACGTCCTAACATAGCGAGAATAGAAGTCACTTTACCTCATATTAGTTACTATAATGCTCGAAAACGAGTTATGAAAATTCTAGAAATGAGCTACTTAGATAACTTACTAAACTGCTAACTGAAACATTGATTAGTGACGTCTTATTCAGTAAATTGTTCTTCTTTTTGTCCCTTTTGTATTAATTTCTCTTGCAACTAGAAATATTGTTGAAAAAAAAAAGTCGAAATTTACCCTGATAACTCGCCAAAGGTGCTGTGGAATTAGGCTATTTTGATTGTTGCTATTATACTGCCGAATCCCCAGTAGCTAAAGTCCAGACCGTGATTTTTTTAAGTTCCTTGATATAATCTCCAGCCCTAAATAACATTAACCGTAACTCCTATTAACTAATTGCTCGGAAAAAAGCTACAAAAAAAAAACTATAAGAAATGAGATTGTCAGGATGCTAATAATTATCTACCATTGGAAATCTTGAACCACGCAACTGTCTAAGTTTTATCGTCGAATACTAAGTGCTTTGGTTTTTTTTTAGACTCAAAATGAAACACTCTCCCAGAATTAGTCAAGAACCTAGAAATGACTTATTTAAATTTATGTTTTACTGCCAAATCTCTGCTAATTATTATTTAAGCCCGTTAGTCTTTTTTAAAATCAGTACACCTCCAAACTTCTTTGTTCTTCCCTAAATTAAGGAAATTTCATAAATGAAGCAAGCTGAAAGCGATTTCAGTTAGAAATACTCGTAAATAAGACTGTCAGAATTCTAAAAACGAACCATAAGATCGTCAATATACTACTAAATATCCAATGATTGACGTCTGTGCCTCTAAATGATTCTAAATTTTATTTTTTTATTGCTTGCTTGTTTCCTAAAATCGAGATACTAAGAAACGTAACTTCCAAACATAATCTAAATGCTAAACATTTGCTTTGGTTATGATATATGTAATTTTTTTAAATTACAGTTTTAGGAAAAAGAAACTGAGGTAGAAGGTACTCTAAATGGAAGCTATTCATGGACTTTAAAACTTTAAATTCCCTCTAAACTACGAGTAAGCCTAATGAAGCCGAAAACACTACAATGAAAATCAGCTAAAATTCATATCTAAAACCACTGAGGAATTGCTACTCCCTCAAAGTTAATCATGTATACTACTAATGATAGCAAATAACCTCAATAAAAAACGATCAGTAGATGGACATAATTTTTCTAATTACCACATGACTATTACTAGAATTGCTTTTTCTATCACTTAAATCCTTCTGTTCTTTTCTCCAACCATGAAGGTCTCTTTTACTAATGGAAAGAGAAAAAAAACACATTTATCAATGCATGCAGAACAACTAACCAGAAAGTTAGTCGCTCATTTGGCTTTGGCAGTCTGATCCCCACAGGCAGCTTGAAAATAAATTACTCCATGCCCGCTGGTTAAGCAGATAGTCAGGCAGATAGTCTTACTGGCAGTCTGAGAGACAGTATAAAAGAGAGTCAGGCAAACAGTCAGGCAGACAGTCCGTCAGAAGGTTAGGCTGAAAGCCAGATGGACATTCAGGCAGACAGTTGTGTACAGGTTCAGGCAGACAGTCAGAAAAACAGTCCAGCAGACAGTCTGGCAGACAATAGAGCAGACAGACAATCATCCAGTTTGGCAGACAGTCAAGCAGATTATGAGACCGTCTTTCAGCCAGCTCACACAGTTGATGTAATCTGACGGCTTACTAGTCAATTGACCAGTTGGCCCATCAACCAGATTGTTAATTAGAAACTCTGACGGAGAACAATTTGCATTATTAACTAAGGTGATTACACTAACTCATCTTATTAATCAATAACTTGGGTGGTAAGGTTAGGTCAGCAGGCAGGTATGCTCATATTTTTACTTATCGTACATCACCAAAATCAGGATAAAATCGTTTCCGTTTGCAAAACCACAAGCAGCAGACTATAACTATAACGAATCACACTGCTTTCTTCCACAAGTCTAACAAACTGAGAAAGAGCAGTGGGCTTCTTAACATGTAATGGATGCGGAGGTAATTATTACAAGTAACTATATAAGTCGGTACGTTTGTTGTACACACTAGTACATTAACCTTCGCATTTAATTAAAACTTTCATTTCTAAAAAGGCAAAGAAATGTCGGAAATTTCCTAGGTATATTTTAGACAAGGAATTGACCGCGGTTATAAATTGCGGTAGCACCGATATACACTTCAAATGTAGCGACGTAGAGTTTAGGTTTGAGGCCGTTGTATGAACCGAAAAATTGGCGTTCGATAAGACCTACGAAAATATTGGCTTTAAAGCTGGTTTCATTGTTACCTGTTCTTTTTTTGTAATAGTTGTCCCCGAATGAAAAGCAAGTGTGCGTAAGCACTGTTTCGGCTAAGCTGATTAGTGTTTAAGAACTAGGTCCCATAACGGTACGAAGAGGTTAAGTTGCGCTTCCAGTTCCGCCAATGTCATAAATAGCATAACTTGCACTTATTGCAAAAAGATATACATTGATGACACAGAACGGTGACTAGGTGGCCAATTTCTAAAACACCTTTGCAACGTATAAAGACGCATCCAAACGAGTTGCTAGACACTTTAATCTCCCTGAACGTTCTAGGAGTCACATGGCAGTCTACGGCCTATCCCTATATCTAGGCAGTTCGAAGGGGGGCAGAACTCTAGAGCAAAAAAATTATCTTTCAAATTGGCACTCTTGATCCCCACAGTATCAACAAACGCTTTTTATTCACTCTAATATTCCTTGTCACCATGTTCTCACCTATAGCGTATCTCCATTTTCCACATATAAACACTCACACAACCTAAATTCCTCCATTCGCTCTGACGAGGCATCAGCTTTGAAACTCTTCACGGGGTCAGTTTACATTATCATCTTGGTCGATAAACCCAAGTTATCTGATTATAAGGAATGTTACCTTCCTCTTCCGTGTCCATGTCAGGCTCAAGCACTTTCTTGTCTTCTTCTTCGACGTTTTCAGCTTTTTAAGAAGATAAAGCATTTGGTAAAATGTACATTAGTTTCAGTCGTTCAATCTTGCTTTGACTTGAGCATTTTAAGAAGCCATTATCTTTTTTCCCAGGGACTACCAAGATAAAAGATATGCTTCAGTAATTCATCTAGCGCGTTAACACCTTGGGTAACCAATCAAAATCTTTATATCCTTTACCTTCGTCACTTGGCATCGGAATCTCTTCACTCTCCACCTGCTCCTTAGATTCTGTGTGATAGCAAGGTTGTTAATTATAATGAGATATGAGTACTTTAAGGGAAACGTATAGAATGCATTATAGTAACTGTCAGTGTTGCTGTGTAGGCTAACGCATATATAATACCTATCAAATATAATAAGTGGTCTTCATAATAAACCCGGCCCATGGTCGAAGCCACCAAATTGGCTCATTTAGCTGTAAAGGTTAAAAAAAAATTAAAGCAAAAAGAAACTGAACCGTATGAAATTTACCTTCTTCAATTGGCTGTTCAGGCTCACGCTTTTTCTCTCCTTTCTGACCTGGAGAAACACATTTTGAAAAAAATTAGTAATCGAATACTTGTAAACTTGAAACTAAGCACATTATGGCATTATGAGTAAGTAATCAGATGATTAAAACAAATGACATTTGTTGAAAATTTTTCAACTCTTGTATCAATAGCTATTAAAGATATTCACGAGGTATTGCGCAAGAGTCTTCTACCCTAAACGGGCATGAGGCAGGTGGTGTTTGGTGCACTTGCGTGTAGGGCATGAATACGTCTAATTTTGTCCAATTTCCCCCACTCTGTCTTTTTAAGTTTGCAAGAGTCATTATTTTCAGTTAGTGAGGAAAGATTTTTTTTTACCTTAAAGGAGATGGTGACCACCTAGCTTCTTCTATGAATTCATTCAAGAGACCGAAATAAAATATTTTTGTATAACATACAAGGATATATAAATAAATATACCAAAAGCCAGTTTTGTGGAACCAGCCAACACTTTGGGTTGTACGAGGCTCCTCTTAATTTATTGTTTGGTAGACTTACATAGTTTGTTTAAAAGTTCTTTGCCTTCGACAGTCTCTTCAGTGGCTGGTCGGATGTCAAAATCATCCTCATAATCTGTTTCAAAGGAACAAGTAGAGTAAACCATGACATGATGCTTATGTTATACAGCTCACCTTATTTCACATGTGTAAGTTTATGCGCATGATAACGTGGGTTTGAAATCACACTTTTTCAAAAAACATTTCATGTGACTCAATGCTTTCTTTCATTAACTCCCACCACATCATTTCTTGCTCAGTATCTGGCGATTCTCAGGAACAATTTTAAACAGCAGTCGAAGTTACAATTTACAGTTGTAATGATTACAGTTCTACTCTTGTGAATAAAACAGTTCTGCATGACTTGTTTTAATATTTTTGAAATAAAAAAAAAATAAAAACATAATAATAGGCGGGGAATTTTATTTCAATTAATAAGACATTTTACCGGAAGAAGATGGGGTCTCATCTCCTCCACAGGCTTGTTCCATAGCTGTCGATGGACCAAAAAATTATTTTTAAGTTTAAGTTATTTACCTCATAGTAGAACCGCAAACTTAAATCATGGAATGATAATTGTGAATACTTATTAGTCATTAACTAGAGCTCTGTCGTATGGGAACCAAGTGAGGTTCAGAAAGTGCGTAAGGAGAACTGTCTCCAGAATTATTGAAGGTAACTTAAGAAAGACCAAAGGAGTTAGTTTTATTGTAGGTTTTTTCTTTCAGTAATCAGCCTATCGTGATTACATTAAAATTCATGGCGTTTATGTCATAACGGGAAGCCCTTCCTCTATTTTTCTTTTCTCAAAATGCACAAACAGAATTATCGGAAGAGGAGCAGGGTTGTATAGTTCCATTTATCTATTTTAATTAGGAAGAGCGCTAACATGTGGTAGATGATTTAATTGAACTATATACGTGCCATGCGAGTTGAAAACTATGAAATCAATCACATATTACCAAAATCATTTTAAAAAAGTACATTCATACCCACGATATAATACCTACGAGTACTGAGACGAATAATTTGCTTCAGAGTTTTTCCATTTGATTACCCACTTAGCTAATTGCGGAATGATGTTTCAGTGAAAATAAGTATACGGATGGAATACTGACCTGGTTGCAGAAAAGGCGATTCAGGAGCTTCCACTTCCGGGATTTCGTTGTGCTCTATTTCTTGCATTTCAATCTGCTCTCCTATGGGAAGAAAATGTGAGAAAAAAAGGGAATAAAAAGGAAGAGAAGAAACAAAGGAAAATCATTATACATTGAACACTACCAAGTTGGAGAGAAGTCATTTAATTTTTAATTACACAAGGAATTACCATATATTACCCTCTTCGTTGTTGGCGTGTTCTTCATTCATAATCTGTCCCTGCTGATCATTTCCTGCTTCCGCTATGTAACAGAACAAAAAAAACAAAAAAACAAAAAGCAAAAAAAATTGTCTTAAACTTTTACAAACAAAGATTAAGGCTTATCCAAACATCAGTTTAAAAAGTCATTCTTCAAGTCAGATCTGCATCTTTAGAAGCTTATCCATCTATATTCTGAAAATGGTTCATAGTTTTACGCTCACATTCTATTTAAAAAAGGTTTAATTTGCAAGTGGTATCCATTTGCCCCAATATTGTTTGGTTCAGAGATCTGGTGCCTAAATTACGGCGCGAGAAAGAGGCGAAGTCTATCTCATCGGTATGAAGAATAATTAGCGAAAGTTTCTTGAATTCATTGTTGGAGAGTGAAAAAGTATTTGTGGGAGAGAGGAACTGATAACATAGCTAACAAATTCAAGTTCCCAAATTCAACAGCGTAAGCGTGCTTCATAATCCTATTGTACACGCTAATGACGTCAGCAGACATATGCCTCCAGATTGAAAATTTTCCTCAGCGATTGAATGCGAACTTGCGAACGAGTTTGGCTGAGAGGTTTTCAAGAAATTTATCCTTTCCATCCCGATTGAGATAGACCTTTAAAAGCTCTTATTGAAAAGTAAATCTGTGGAAGGATACTCGTTTGGGAAGCGATGATCTTTTAAGTCTTAAAAGCGATGGCAAGAGCTCTCGGGTGAGCAATACTACGATTCCCAAACACGATCCGAATCATGGATGGAAAACGAAACTGAATTTGCTGAAAACAGTCGACTTCGCTATTTTGGGGCATTCTTTTGCTCGTTAGATATATTTTTATAAGTGTTAACATACCTGAAGTATTCTGCAAAAGAAGATTTTGTTTTAGATGTGATAACTTTTGAACACAACGCTTCGCAATATTCTGGCCATGAAGTCAAGTCAACAGCGATCCCAGAAATGTGAATCTTTAACGCGGGTCGAACATACGCAAGGAAATATCATTCTTTTCGGCAATACATAGCGTACTTGGTATTTATTCGAATGAAACGTTTCTCTCTGATATTTTTACGTCTTTTTTGACTTACCTTTCAGTTCACGTTCATTGGGTAAACCCGACGTATATAAGAAGTGACTTTGAAATCTGATTGCCAAGTATGCACTGCGAATTTTATTTTAAAAATTTTGGTTTCTGAGTACATTATAACAAAAAACTGCCAAATTTTTTTCTAGCTTGGGGATAGGTTTTTGAACTTATCTAGTTTCATTAGAGCCTGTGATTGTTCAAAGACGACTTATTTGAAACTAACTGCACGCTGTATTTCTCGAAATTTTCCTAAATTGTGAGAAAACAACATGCAACATAATGCGTTGACAATGTTATAAAACAATTGGTTGATACTTCAGCTGTGCATTCGTGGGATATGAAGCATTTAGGAAGTTTTGATAAAACCCAAGAAACTAAGTTTCGGCCGTTTCTACCGCTTGTTGCGCACTATCTTTACATTGCACAATAGGTTGCATATGCAATCCAAACTTGTGATGAACCGACAGATTTATTCTTCCGGCTGGTGACCTTGAAGTTCTCCACACTTCTAGTCTTGCAAATTACAGATTTCCAGTTCGCAAATGAAAGATTTTGAGTTCTTTTCACAAATGACAGAATTTGCATTTCGTTTCATATCATTTTGTTTTATTTTGCCTAATACAGTAACCCCCCGCTACGAATCAGCAGGAAAAAAACAGAATGCATACCTCGCGCATAAATTTGCCGCCATATCTCTCCCACAAAAAAAAATAAAAATGAAATAAAATAAAATTGACTGTCCCACTTTGAAGTTCGAAAAATTTTCGCTGATTTTTACTACCTCGGTTTTTCCTCTTTATACCGATGACAGTTCATTCCCGCGCCGAAGTTGCGGCACTTTATCTCTGAACCGCTATAACTCGGAATAGCTCATGAACATTAAATTATGATTTCTAATCGGGTCGTTTCTCCTATTGACATTATAAATTTAGTGCTTAGTCCCCATTTCTTCCCACAGTTTTAGTCACTCTCTTGCATTAATTTCTTTTCTTGCCGGCCTCGTCTACAATACCTTCTCTTCTTTACGAAAACCTGTTATAACATTTTGTTTATTACGCTTTTGAGATTTAAAAAATTTTCTTTCTATCTGTTTGTTTTCGTTTTCTGTTTTTTTTTTTTTATTGGAAGCAATGCTTGTTTTTACCATTTCATACCACTTTCACCCTCATCTCCTCCAAGGCCTTATTATGGTATGTATAAATGCACCGTACCTTCTTGATTTTGTCCACTTCGGAAAATAGATCGAACATTGAACCACAGTTTCCTCAGTTTTGGTTTCAACACAGCTTGCACCTATACATTATCAATTTATGCGGCAGTTAATGAAAGAGATATTTACTAAATTGCATTTAAATTTAGGTTTGTCTCCATGGTTATAACCAACAGTGAAGAAGTAAACAGAAAAACTGTGCTTCTCCACTTCTGGGGTTCTTCGCGAAAAATATACAAAAACAAACTTTTATCGACTGTAACTTGAGGGTCTCAAAATATAATTTGTCAGTCGTAATAAGAATAAATTTGAAAAAGAGAGAGGTTGCCTTTGAGTGAAAGTATCAAAATTTCTGGAAAACAGTGGGGATAATCGATCTGTGTTTGTTTCAAAAATCATTTCGCAGGGGTGTCTGTTAAGACTGAAAATGACAGTATATCGTATTTCAAAGCAAGAGAAAACTGTTACCTGTGGAGTAGAAAGCGTGTACAGCAGTGGGTTGATAGCTGAATTGATCGGCAAGGCGAACACTGCAATCCACACTGCCAGATCACCAGGTGGATCAAACGTTTTCTCGACGTGCGACTTGATACCGATAGCAATGATTGGTATCCAACACAGGAAATCGGTCAGAATAATGAAGAAGACTCTTTTGGCAAGTGCTCTTTCCCTTTTAGCCTGTGCGCTTTGTGCTCTTGCTCGTATTTCACGAACAGTTCCATGCGCACCCAGCCGTCTGCTCGACGACCATGATTTCAACAAGATGGCAAGATAAGCAATCATAATGAAGATGAAAAGAGAAAAATTGAAAATGATAAAGATGGAAGTGGAGAATTCCCAGCCTTCTTGTAACTGCGGGGAAAGTTGCAGTGGCAGGCACACCACGTTCTTGCCATAATACCAGTCACCAAAGTATCGCATTCCAGACAAGGGAAGGAATGCCATAATGCCTCCCACTAGCCAGATAACTGCGCACATAATACGGGTCTGCCTTGGTGTAATTTTTGCAAACGTGTAAGGAAAAACAATGTTCTTGAGCCTGTCCCATGCAATCAGAGAAATCATCATAACAGACACCTCGCTTGAAAGGACAGACATGGCGCCATTGAAATGGCAAAACCAGCCGGTGCGCCACTCATAGTCGTGCAGGTAGTATTCCCCTGACCATTGCAGGTCTTTTATACCTATAATGATGAGGTAAATACCCATGATGCCGTCTGAAATACCAAGATTTACCAACATAATAGACTGGACCATATTGTTATCAGGGAAGAAATACTGCCACCCAACTACAAACACAGACCCAAACAACGAAAGAAGGCCGACAACCCAAAGACTTCTCCTTGGAGCAAGGTTGCGGAACATGGAGTGACAGCTTGCGAAGTTATCATTGAAGGCAAATTCGCAATCGGCATCCTGCCTGAAAAGATCAAGGTGGCAGCACATCAGGTTGGTGTCCAGAGTTCTGGAATTAGAAAAAAAAGGGGAAATTAGAAAGGGTACATCGTTAGAACAATGAGAGCAAAATTATGATTATCGAAAACGATCGGCAAGAAAATAGTGATCTATGCTGAGGCAAAGATAATTGATAAGCATTTTTTCATGAATTAATAGCAATTAGAAAGTCACGCGAAGCATGCCTTAGGCAATTTTATTTAAAATCTAAATAAGGCTTCATATCATTTCAGGATTGGAATTGATAGAAGATGTTGGCATAAATGAAAATTTATTGATCAACTGAACCATAACAGACTGAAGGAAAGAAAATACTTCAAATGGTTGCATCACCCACATCACAATTTGACAATAATTTCTATTTCAAAGGTAATTCAGACAACATTCGCCCCAAATCTCCTATTAAGCCATCATGTTAAATTATTATAATGGAGTATTACACTCTGATAATGTGTGGCAAAAGCCCAAAAAAGCCTTTGGGGAGTTCAGCCATCAGGTTGTAGTGCATGAACCTGCAAGTTTAAAATAGAAGATGAAAATTAAGTTGCATATCTCATCTTCCCAAATAATTAGTTGCAAGCCTTTCCTTTGAGTTTAATAAAATTAAAAATTATAGCCAATTAACTATAATACTCTAAATTAACTTCACACCTGCATCTTATCCGATTGCAGTACATGCGGCTTTATTGTAGGTACCGTGATAAAGAACTGCCATTTGCAGTGAACTTACAAAAATCGAAGTTCCCGGGCATGACCGAAAGTTATGCTGGTGACATTTTGTATTTTATTGCCCAAGATGTTTCTGTAAAAATTAATAACATAAGAATTAACTAGCAGTTGATAAACAAGGTCTTACATTGTCTGATTCCTAAAAATTACACCTGAAGTTGCCGTCGGAAGTATCATAGTTCTCAACTATGTTTGTTTGCTTTTTTGATAATATCCACCTTTGCTCAATAAAACCATGTTTATAGCAAGCCACACTTTTTTTCGTCAAGAAAATAGATAGTAATAAAATTAAGTTGTTGAGCATTACAATTTACACCACGCCTGTTGGAGATCGTGTTAACATTTTCAAAGAATTCCATAATGTGAATCTTTCTGTTATGTACATTTTCATCTTCTAAAAAAATTAGAAATTGTTTCGTATGTTATCAGCTGCACTCACAGGCCCTTGAGGTTCTTAACGCCCTCGAAAATCTTGTCAGGCAAAGCCTCGATTCTGTTCTCCGAGAGATGTCTTAAACAGGTAAGGGGGAATTTAATTTAATACACAAGTAACATAGCATAACCTGACATGGCACATCTAATTTAAACAGCAAAACTGATATCAAAGTTATATCACAATTATATAGTTATATCACAATTATATAGTTATATCACAATTATATAGATCTGGTGACGAAGATTGTGATCCAATATATTATAGAGGCTAGTACTAATAGAGGATACTAACTATATTTACTAACGCTAGTACTAATAGAGGATACTAACTATATTTACTAACGCGTTCCCTATTATGGCTCCTGATTTTCTATTCCAACTAATATCTGTGCAAATTAATTCCCTGAGAAAATTAATCGCATGGCCGTTTTAATCCAAACCTTTGCAACTAAACTCAATATTTATAGACTCAGCTAAATTGAAGCCATTTTTTCTTTGTTCAAAAAAGTTCGTTTCCTTTCAAGTTAACTTTATCATTGCGGCTCTATAATCTGAAGGACGAATATGAACAAAAATCTCAGTGCACTTGAGCCGTTTATCGCGTAAACGTTAAAAAGAAAAACCTTGATAATATATGATTATCATGCGCTTCTTTTGGTTTCATCTCTCTCCATATAAATATGGTTAATTTGTAAACATTTTCTTGTCAACTTTTATTCACTGAATGAGTTTTTTTTAATACATATGAATTGGCTGGTTCTAAAATAGGCTTTAGATTGCATCAGATCATAATGAAAAATTAACGTTTGAAATCTAGATGTACTCACAACTCGAACAACTTCACTAAGCCCTGGAATTGATCTTCATGAAGCCTCTCAATTTTGTTGTATTCCATTTTTCTGAAAAAGCGCGGTGCAGATGTTAGACTGAAATACACGCATGAAGGAATATCTTTAAATCTACTTTTGTCTTAATTATCTTCTGAATTTACTGCAGTACAATTAGCTCCCGGGTTTGATATTTAAATATCACAGAAAAAAAGAAAACATCAGACCCACATGAAACTTTCATGCTCTCAGGCTAGAGAAACTTTAGATTTTATTACCAGAAACCTCTGCTTCAGGTCTGTTGTTTAAAGTTGAGTTTGAAAAATCGTAAGTAAGCTATTGCACATTTTAAAAAAATTATTTAGGTTGCTTTAGTATCTAAGTCAACAAATTATAAGCCTCTGTCGCAAAATATAATTGCAAGACCAAAAAAATTTAGCAGCTTAAAATAAATAAGAAATGTAAATTGCTATAAACTAGGAAGCCGATTTACTCACTTATTGCTGTTATTGCAAGGTAATTCTTAGAGACAGCTTTTTTTGTTAATCTTAACTCAAAGAGAATCTCACTTACAGAAATCTCACAGCTGTAATGTTTTTAAAGATGTATGGCGGTAGATTTCCAAGTTCATTATTTGACAAATCCCTAGAATGTAATAATAACCGTAGTTACGAATCTATTACCATGAAATTACCAATACTGATTCATAGAATAAAAAATATTGGCTGCTTTTGAAGAACAATTGTTCATAAAATAATGTTTGCCTCCGCAGTAGTTTCCAACTTAATCTATCTATTTTGAGTTCTTTAGCTATCTGGAGGAACATTATAGATGGTTAATTTTTTTCAAAATCCGGCAGCAAAACGCTGGTTATGACGCTATCAAGAAACGATATAGTGCGGACCAAAAGAGCATAAGATAATCCGTGAATATTTTCTAGGAAAAAATATCATACAGAAAGCTTTTTTCATACAAAATAGAAAAATTGATTATAATATACTAAATGCTAAATATACTATTTATACTTAATACTCTCCCGACGACGAAAAAAGGAATACAAAAACGCGGAATGTATCATAATGTTGCTACCTCGCGTGCAGTAGTTGAACAATACCCAACTTGAAAATCATCAACTCTAATTAATCATTTTATTTTTATTATTATTATTTTTATTGTCATTGTTTTTATTGAGATTACATTTATTACTGTTGTTGCAGCCTTGGTTTACTGGTTTATCATGCTGTGCTAAAAGCAGGTGTTTTATCCGGACAAAATTTTGAGTTGCTAAGTTGCTATCAAACAGAAGCAAATCACGAATAAGGTTTTCATTGATTTTCAAACCTCCAAGTACGTCAACTTTACTCACCAAAGCACATCTACATAACATAGCATTCTAAAATTCACCTAAACAGTTTTACAAAAATTGACTGTAAAATTTTCATGACACGGAGACAAAAAGCGATCCCTAGAGTTTATTGCTAATCCTTATGGAGGAGAATGATCCTGGGGTAGTGGGTCTTCTTTTCTTTTGCTCTCCTTATAATCAGTGACTTCCTTCAGCGTAGTTTCATCTGGCAACTTATTCATTTTTATCACCAAAACTGTGTTGCAAATTTCGACTGATACCCACGTCAGACCTTTCAGTGTTAACATACGTGTTTCTGTTAACTGAATGTGGCCACACAGCTTTGAGAAATGTGCCTTTTTGTAAAAATTCAATGACCTCTTTTCGAATCGTTACTTTTGTTAAATAATTATTGTACTCACAGATATATGAGGTTGGAGAGGCTGTTAAAAATTCCATCTGGTAGAGTCTTCAATTTGTTATTTGACAGATAGCTGATAGGAATGACAAGACAAGAAAGTGCGTCTTAATTTACAATGTTATTTGAAATTCGTAGAAAAAAAAGGTATACAGACGCTGGTCACTAAGAATAATGAAAGAGCTGAATTTAATCGTGTACAAGCAATGTGCATAATCTCATAAAGAGAAAGGAACAGTTAATGCAGTGCAATCGTCTTAGCTATTTCGCTATTTCTACAGAAAAGGAACAACCGGTTGACAACTTGAAATTTGATCGCACACTAAACACTGCTATCTAAGGTTGGCATGAGCTGATTATCCCTACTATTCCAGTGAATTATTCAGTATAGAAATCATCCAGCCCGTGTCTTATGAAGACATCTAACTAGTTCACAACAGAAAATTATGTAATGACTACAAATTTTATGGCACGCAACGATTTCGTTGCTGTATGACTGAAAATCTCCTATTCTGATTATCAGAACAAAAGTGAGGGAACAGTTTAGGATGGTTCAATTGGTTTTTTTTTTTTTAATTTTTGTGCTAAGGGTAATATCAGAAAAGTTTGAAAATGGAAATATCTCGTCCAATCTCGTATAATTAGTGACGCGATAATATGGTGACCAGCATATTATTGTCTATATAATTACACGAGCAGGCCTGTTGTGGAAGGGAGATGACATTGAAAGCTTAAAATCATCCCTTAACCACAGTCATAAAGCTAAATAGCTAAAGAGCATCTCCATGTAACTTACAGCTCATTTAAGCCTTTTAGATCTTTGAATAATTCGGGAGGCAATTCAGTGAAATTGTTGTCTTGCAACCATCTGTGTTGAAGAAGAGACATCTACTTAGTTTATTGAAAAGCTTAAAAAATTATTAGTCTATAGGTTAAATTGGTGCACGAGCGATAAGAGAATAAAAACTGAAACAGTTATTTCTAATAACTGCATCGTGTGAAACGCAACAGGAAAGCTAATTACATATGTAACCGACAATAAATCACAACAAAATGCAATGCCATTCGATGCAATGCAATACGACCAAGTTCTATGAACTTATGCAACGAGTGAGAGGACCAAACTGGAAAATGCCTGGCTCGAGATCATGGCGCACTTACCGAGTGGAATGCAACGGGCTCTATGATAAACAGAATTTTAGAAGGACAAATCGATAATGGTTTCTCAACCTGATGCAATCTAAAGAATTCGTATTTAATTTACCTCGGTTCTACAAGTTATCAACTGCGATGATTTACATCAGAGGATATGTTGATAAACCTTTTTCGGAGATATATTTTTGACAAAAAGGGTCGTTTGAGTGTAATCAGAATTTGAACCTTTCCTAACTTTTATTATTTGACTGATTTAAAAAAGTCATCAGTTCTCTTCGTTTATCTAGATCTGTTTCCTTATCATTGTACAGCATGAGTCATAAGACGGATGTCAATACATTGCGATCCTGCAAACGGAAATCATTGTTACCATGTTTCACTTTGTTTTTACGAAACACTTACAGTTCCTTTAAAAGTATCATGTTTCTGAAGGCGCTTCCATTTAATCCTTTCATGTCGTTGTCATTCAGGCGCCTGCGTTATTTACCAAATAAACTGATTAATAGTGTTAAGATACCCCTGAAGTTTATCGCTCAGGGTAGGGGAATCACCGAGACTATTATTAATGTCTTGCCGATTTGGCAAAAATTTGCATTGCTTTCATAAATGATTATTTGCTTGTGCTAACTTCATCCTGAATACTCATCAAATCACTCTGCAATATACTTAGATTATACAAAGAGAAAGTGTGGTTTTTAATTGCATTCGGTCTATAATGGACATTTGATGAAAATATTTTGAATAAACACCTGGTAATGCCTGTTTTAAATGTGACAATCGATGTCAGAGTGCCTCCTTGATATGAGTTCCAAGGTTTCTCTACAACACCTTGACTTGTATCAGTTTGAAAACAAAAACACTTAGAGGGTTTTAGAGCTATTCAGCAGTAAAAGAGGCACATCTTAGCCGCACTTCAAGAAAGATTTGGTAATATTTTATGTATCATTGAGTCTCTTAAATTTCTTGTTCTTCTCGATATGCGAAATAGGTGCTTTACATTTGTTTACGTACATAAATAAGACTCGCTCGTCAATAATCCTGAGTTTAAATAGTTAAGACAGAAATGTTACTTACAAAAACTCCAATCTTGTGTTATTCTCAAAGATTCCCAGGGGAAGGTTGTGCAATTGCATTTCAGACAAGTACCTAATGATATAGTTCACATACATAAGAGTTGCATAAAGTATAAATAGCAGCAATACTGTACCAGAACCCTTGTTACCATTTAAGGATAACTATAACTAATAACTACATTTTTGAAGTTATTGCGATTTCATCACAAATTTGTTTCATGTTTTTTTCCTTAATAGGCTGCAATACGATTTATTTCCGTAAAGGAAAATAGTAAAACAAAGTGCGTTAACTACATATTTTCTCTTTCTTCATTTATCCATGCCAGCTACAGTGATTAGCAATTTTCGAGTGAGATACGCATTTTTCGGATTGAATTAAGTTTTTTTAAAAGTTATGACCGTCACTTGAAGTCCGATGAAAATCTCAGTGAAAATTATCTTTTGAAGTTAATTAATTTTCATCGTCTTCTGGGCCGTAAGACCTTCTAATCACGTGTCCTCTAGCGGAAGACATTTGAAAGTTTAATTTTGAAAATATCATGGATTCCTAACGCCCTTTGAAGATTGATAGAGGAGAGTATACATAGAAAAGTAGGGAAAATATTTAAAATAATGACAGTAACGTGGGAACCAGGCAAATTCAAAATGAAACACAGAAATTAAGATCGCCACCCCTTCCTTCCTTCCCCCTTGTGTTTTCGTTACGTTGCCATATTTTGAAACGTTTTTACCTTAAAGAGATACCTGCTATGTCATCTACAAGATATTGTTAATATTATGGTATACATATGCAAATGATGCTGCTGGTAGCCAGTCAGACCCTAAAAGATTCTGCCAGTGAAAATGAAAATTATGCTACCTCTTCTTTAATTTCAACTAAGAAACAAACAAAAAAATCCAAATTGTTGATAAAGCATGATATCTTTCCTTTACTTTTTTGTTAGTTATTTACTTATTCTGATAACTGCCAGGGAGGTGTGCGGACGAATATTTGATCACTCGGCGTTCATGCAATTTTTCCCTCTATGCCTAGTTCGAATGTTCGCTCGCTTTAGAGAAAATGTAAGCTTCAAATCCGAAATTGCTGCTCTGAAAAAAAAATTGAAAACTTTTAGAATTCGCTCAAACTTAGCGTCAACGATACTAATGTCTCCAACAATGACGGCGAAGTGAGTCGACCGGCGATATCACAGGACGAGACTTTGAACACCCTGCAATTTTATGCCAAGTCTTACGATGACCTTCGCCAGTAAGCGGATAAAAGTTTGCAACAGCTCTGGTCACGCCTGAATGTTCTGTCAAAACGAGTGGAAGAGATTGGGAAATCCATCGAGCTGATTCAGCGCTACAGTTATCAATACAACGTAAGATCGTCGGTCTCCCTAAAAAAAAGGCAAGCGAGTCAACATTCGACACAATTATATTATGTCTTAGCCTCTTTCAAGCTGCAGGAGTTGAAATCTCTATTCCAGATATCGATATCGCTCATCGTACTCCCACAAGAAACGCCATTCCTGGCCCGAGACCAGTCGTTTGCAAGTTCACAAGAAGGATTGCGAAAGAGAACGTCATGAATGTACGGAAAGATGCATGTAAGGTTACAGCTTCTTCAATTGGTTAACCTGCCGATTGCACATCGGAGAACGTGAAGATTTTTGACCATCTAACTCCGCAGGTCTAACAACTCCTGGCGGATATGAAAAAAGATTCATACTCGTATTGGCTTCAGGATTTGTTGGTGTTAGAACTTTACCATCTATTTACGGCAAACAGAAGACTTCCGCCCTATCCAGTTCAAAACTCTTGACGACCTTGAAAGGTTTGTTCGACAAGAGAGCCTACCTTTAAGCTAAGCACTCTGAATTTTGTAGTTTAATCTATAATTTAATTTGCTGCTTCTATGATGGCTGACAAGACACACTTTCAATCTTTCCTCCCTTTTATTCACTTGAATAACAGTTCCTTTAATTTAGCTGTTTATGAATTTTCTCCTGGTCCCTTGAGTCACGATGCCGTCTTGAAACATTATTTAATCTTGTTGAAAGGCCCGAATTGTTTAATCCGCTTTCTATTTATCTGAATCCCGACTCTAACTTTATCACTCGCCGGCCTAATAGTGGCTATTGGTTAGGGAAGACCTAAGCAATCGAGTAGTTTCTTTTGGCGACAAAACAAATTTTTCTATTATACATTTAAACGCTCGAAGCTTAATAAGAAATTTCGATCAACTTAATTCATTCCTGAGAAATATTAATATGCCGTTCTCTGTGATTGGTGTGTCAGAAACTTGGCTAACTCATTGCACTGCAGAGCTCGCAAGTATCACAGGATACAATTTTGTCTCCAACCATCGTAAATAAAAAACAGTCGGCGGAGTTGGAATTTATTTACAACAGAATGCAAATTTTCAGATCCAGATGTAATTGAGCCACTTTTCTAGGAAATTATTGTTCCCCACGCAAAACAATGTTACTGTCGGTTACGTGTACAGACCACCAAATCAAAACACTGTTATGTTCATTGAGAAATTCAACAATATTCTCTCACTAATTTCTAAAGACAATAAACATCGTTACATGATGGAAGACTTTAACCTAAGCCTTCTTCAATACAATTATCATGTTCCAACACAGGAATTTATTGACAGCTTATTTTCACACGCCTTTCTTCCTCTCATCTCCAATCCAACACGCCTCACCTCATACTCTGTGACGCTAATTGACAAAATATTCATCAACAACCTTGCACATAATGTCTTAGAGGCATTATTCTAACTGATTTATCTGACCACTAACCCATTTTTGCATATTTTGACGACGTAATTCTAACGCGCAGCACAGAAAGGAAAATTTTGATACGCACATTCAATGACGATAACTTGCATAAATTCAACGAGAACCTATCAAACGCAAAATGGTTCTCATTCCGCAACCTGTAACATTCCAATGAAGCGTATAATCATTTTATTGAAGAATACTCCAGTATCTACAGCGACTGTTTCCCTCAAAAGGTTCTCAAAAGTAAACAGGTGAACAAACATGACAGGACGGATAATGCATGCACTGTAAGTACCTCCCGTTGTTCCATACAAAGCCTTAGAAAAGTTTTCTAAGGCTTTGTATGGGACAACGGTAGGTACTTACAGTCCACGCGTTTTTCCGTCCTGTCATGTCGTTTCCCCTTAGCTCAGCCCTGGAATTCTGACATCTATTAACAAGAAGAAGAGACTCTACAAAAAGTTTGTCTGATCACCTTTCGCATCTTCTGAGACGAAGTATAACGCTTACAGGAACAAACTCACCCATCTTACTCGAATTTCCAAACAAAAATACTACGACTCCAAATTTGATAATGCCAGAAATGCCCTCAAAACAACTTGGAAATTGTTAAATGAGGTTATCAACTAGCGTAAAAGTAATTCATCTCTTCCCACATCATTCAAATCTGAAGGCAGAAAATTAACGGATCCAATGGAGATCGCTGAAAGATTCTGTAAATACTTTACAGACATTGGTCCTAGCCTGGCTAGATCTATATCCAGTGTGAATTCTTCTTTTCGTTCCCATCTTGGTGATAATAATCATTCCTTCATTAACCTAAAGCCCACCACAACTAGTGAACTAGAAAGCATTTGTGGCATGTTCGCGTCAAAGAAGGCTCCTGGCTATGACAGTTTCCCAATGCATGTCATTAAGTATTCATTTCACCTTATTTCTGCTCCCTTGGCAGATATTATCAATCTATCTCTTCTAAAAGGCATTTTCCCGAACAAACTTAAAATCGCGAAAATTATTCCCATTTTCGAAACAGAGGATCCTTGCTTTTTGGAAGCTACAGACCTATTTCTTTGTTGTCTAATCTCTCCAAATTTTTTGAAAAAGTCATATACAGTCGCTTAGTTGAATTTGGCAAAAAAAACACGATATACTTTACCGCTGTCAGTTTGGATTTCGGAAAAATCATTCGACATCGCACGGGCAAATTCATTTGGTAAATAAAACTGCCTCGGCAATCGACCAACACGAAACAACGGTGGGTGTTTTTCTAGATCTTTCTAAAGCACTCGAAATTCTCGACCGTCAAATCTTGTTTGCCAAATTGGAGCACTATGGTATCCGTGACGTGGCTCTGCAGTGGTTCAAAAGCTACTTTTCTTACCGCCTGCAGTTTGTCTAAGTCAATCAAACTTGCTCTCCAATGCAAACCATCAAGTGTGGCTTCCCTAAAAGTTCAATCATGATTTTAGGCCCCCTATTGTTCATTCTATACATAAATGACCTCCCTAATGCCTCTGAATTAACAGACCCTCTGCTTTTCGCTTATGAAACCAGTATCTTTTATTCTCATTCAAGCCCAAATTGCTTAGAACCCGTACTTAATGATGAACTCCAAAATATTGATGTTTGGCTGAAATGTAATCAGCTTTCAGTTAATATAAAGAAAACGAACTACATCATTTTTAAACTCAGACAGAAGAAATTTAACTCCAGCATTTTTCTCTCCTTTGGAATCAAACCTCTACAACAATCTAACACAACCAAATTCCTTGGGTCTATATAGACGATCATCTCACTCGGAAACACCATATCTGCCATGTATGTAAACAAATCGCTAAATCAATAGGTGTTATATTTAGGTCTCACTTTTTCCTATCCTCTACGATCAAACTCACTTTCTACAACACCTTAATTTATCCTTACATCGTCTATTGTAACTCCGCCTGGTCGTCCACATATGTATCTAACTTAAATAGAATTTATTACTTGCAAAAGCGAGCTGAGTGGGCTATCACCAACTCAGACTATCGAACCCATTCCGCTCCTTTATTCTCCAAACTAGGAATTTTAGATACTTTCCAAGCCAATACGTTTGAAATCGCCAAATTCATGTTTTATTATAAAAAGAACTTATTACCCCTATTGCTTCTCAATCCGGCTTTTTGTATCAGTAATTTGTATAATAGCCAAATTCACAACTATGATACCAGAACAGCCACTAATTATCGAACACATTTGTGTCGTACAAATCTCAAGCAATTTACAAATTCAAACCTTCTTAGCCTTCAGACGAAAATGCAAGAGTTTTTATTTAAATAATCCCTGAATTGGCCTAGTCACACATTCGCAGCACTTTTTCTTTCTCTTATTTATTATTGTAAGTGAGGTGGCTCTCCCATAGGCCCGGTGGCTTTATGGGTCTCCTCCCCTATTAACACTGTAAATAAATTTTTGTATCGTGTAAATAGGGTAAATAAAGATGATGATGATGATAAAACGTATTTACACCGACTAAAACGCCGACTACTCGGAGGAGTGGTGACTAAGTGTTAACAAATGTTTGATGTTAACATCACATTTCCTTTCGAAGCCATTTTATTGCCTTTGAAAGTGGAGACTGGGATCAATGCAATCTTTACTTCCGGTGTTACCTTATCTCTAGAATACGAACAACTCAGCATTATAGTAGCCCGAAGACGAAGTTCTTCTTCCCATTACAAAATTGAAAATAGAATGATGGGCCTAATTAGAAAATTAGTCAGTCTTAGAGACAAAAAAGGTCACGACTTTGGTAAAGTTTCCTTCAAAAGAAACTAAATATATGCTGATTTTACTGGTAGGGCTACTTTTATTTAAAAACAAACAAACAAGATGATGGTTTTTCTAAATCATACCAAACCATCCAAGATGGCGGTTTTTTTTTTAGATTTTTAGTTTTTTCCTCAATAATTTTCGACTCGTCAAAAGATACTGAAAAACGATCTATGCTTCTTTTTTTTTATCTAAGAACCTTTAATTCTTCCGTAACTCATATCAATTCCTAAACCACACTTCACTTGTTATTCAATATACTAAGCCGATTTTCACCAAGTTATCAGCAAATGTGTCCCCAAGATAAATGAATAGCTACTCAAGTGGACAGTTGCCCCGTTAAAATCCTCTTGATTATAAAGAGAGGAAAAAAAGAGAAGGAAACCCCTCCTTCACCCCTTTGTTCGTCCGCAGGTTAAATTGTCGTCATTTTGTGTCTTTTGATGCACTAATTGCTATTCAGAAGTAAAAGGAATGGGGGCCACCAAAACCCGTTTGTGATTCACAGGCGAAAAAAGCAGAAAATAAGGTTCTTTAAGAGGTCGTTGTGTTGCTATGATAACCTAAATTGTTAACAAAAAATAAAATAATCGCAATCTGCTAAGGACTTTTCTTTCAATCTATTTTAAAATTTTTTTAAAATTTACCTATTTATTTATTTTTTGAAGCAAATGCCGTCGGAAAGTTGCCTTTGGCAATTGTCAAATGCTTCATCTTAGTTCCTTCCTTCCTTTCTCAAAATATACTTATTGTTCCTAAAATGTCTAATCTACGGAATTTAACACAAATTTGCTCACACCAAAATTCTTAATTTTGTGTTCATTATTGACAAAGGCCTAAATTATCTTATTAGATTCTAAAAGTAAAAGTGTCAGCGAGTGATTGACTATAAAGACAAATTATCATTGTAATGCTCTGTTTCTACTCTTACAACGTATTCAAATAAACAATAAACATACTTACAGGTACTCCAACTTGGTATTTGTACTGAAAATATCTGACTGCAATTCCTTTAATGGGTTACCGGACAAGTAACTACAATTCAAGAACAAAAACAGTTAGAGTGCATTAATAAATAATAACAACAACAATAATATTAATAATAATAGTAATAATAATAATAATAACAGTGATAATAACTTTTAAGGTTATTTTTAGCACTTCAAAACTAGAAACTAATAAAGGAGGAAGATATTACACCCAAAAATAAATGTGATTAAGGTTAGACTGCGCATGTCTGATAGAGATTAGCGTGTTAGTAAGCGCTGAAAGTACCGGACCCGGTGGTGTGGGCTGGAGCCCAGGTCCAAGGCACTCATGGGACTTTTTCCCCCAGTTCCAATCCGTGACTGTGTTCTATAAACGACCGGATAGTCTCGGCACAGTCAGTAGGATTTTTCCACCTCTCTATGTTTCCTGTCTTCCTTGTTTACCGTGCCCTCTTAAATTTATAACTTTGGGATTGTCATGTGGGCTATTTATTCATTGTGAGTAAGTCATTCTGTTGTAAGTATTATCATTGTTCGCTTCTTTGCTCTTGCGATCTGATGGTAAACAGTGCATTCTTTGACCCATCAAACGCGCAGTCTCAATTTTCGCTGAAGTTCAAATTCCAATGCAACTCCGTCCGTTCAAACAATGATGAAAATTTTATCTACAACTCCATGCGATTTTCAGTACGGTAAATGCTGTATTTTCAGAGTTCAAACAAATTCCGTACAAGTGCAAAATTTTACCCGAGCCAACATATCAGAGCTACGCCTTACGAAATTCTTGGTTGGTCCGTTGGTTATCTCACTCTTATCCCTCATTATGCTGTTAACAATAACAATAACATCATCTACTTACAGAAATGACAGACGAACGTTGTTTCTAAAAATGCCTGAAGACAAATTCTTTAGCTTGTTTTCGTCAAGAGTCCTTTTTACAAGAAAACATATCAAAGTACCGATTTAGTTGGAGCTTCAAGATGATACAAGACCTAAATGTTTCCAAGTATTAAAGCTTACTAAAAGCACAACAATAACAAAATCAACCCTACTAAAAACTTTATGATTCAAATATACATGAAATCTATCCAAACTATTTTTATCTTAGTACAGTTTTCTCCCATACTACGTAAAAGAAAAAAAAACCATGCAAAAAGGAAAATAACTCAAAAAAAGCAATAAAAAAAGGGAAAACATCATTGGCACAAGCGAAAAGACAAAACATAAAATAAACAGAGAAAAAAGACAAAAAAAACAAAAAAGTAACAGCCCAAATTTCGACATGGCTGGTCGTTTTATGGCACATTCTGTTTAGCAGAGGTCAAAACAAGGGTGAGGTGGGTCCAAGGGTACTGTGCATCAGCATAAGAAATAATATGAGTGTTCAAGAAAAGAAGGTAAATTCGATCATTTGGAGATAAAACATTACTTCTCTGTTCGGTGGATTTGGATTTAAGACATGTCCTTTAGCATACTGATGAAGCAGGGTATAAACTTACAGGTTCACCAGCCTAGTGTTATTACTAAAAATGTCTGATGGTAATTCCCCCAACTGATTGTTGTCTAAAACCCTAACAAGAAATAATAAAAAGTAGTGTCAATCACATTGCACGAATTAGAGAGGGTCAGGATCCACAATAAATGCATTCACGTAAACCTTAAGAATCAAAGAGCCGATACTTTCTTTTCGATT